>NW_028146568.1:0-22118 GCF_977016875.1 Pavona decussata
ATATTGTTTTGACAAAAAAACAAGAAACTGTTTTTGTTTGAAGGAAATTCATAAAATTTGTAAAGTTTCTATAATATTGTTTTGACCAAAAAACAAGAAACATGTTTTTGTTTGAAGGAAATTCATAAAATTTGTAAAGTTTCTATAATATTGTTTTGACAAAAAACAAGAAACATGTTTTTGTTTGAAGGAAATTCATAAAATTTGTAAAGTTTCTATAATATTGTTTTGACAAAAAACAAGAAACATGTTTTTGTTTGAAGGAAATTCATAAAATTTGTAAAGTTTCTATAATATTGTTTTGACAAAAAAACAAGAAACATGTTTTTGTTTGAAGGAAATTCATAAAATTTGTAAAGTTTCTATAATATTGTTTTGACAAAAAACAAGAAACATGTTTTTGTTTGAAGGAAATTCATAAAATTTGTAAAGTTTCTATAATATTGTTTTGACAAAAACAAGAAACATGTTTTTGTTTGAAGGAAATTCATAAAATTTGTAAAGTTTCTATAATATTGTTTTGACAAAAAACAAGAAACATGTTTTTGTTTGAAGGAAATTCATAAAATTTGTAAAGTTTCTATAATATTGTTTTGACAAAAAAACAAGAAACATGTTTTTGTTTGAAGGAAATTCATAAAATTTGTAAAGTTTCTATAATATTGTTTTGACAAAAAAACAAGAAACATGTTTTTGTTTGAAGGAAATTCATAAAATTTGTAAAGTTTCTATAATATTGTTTTGACAAAAAACAAGAAACATGTTTTTGTTTGAAGGAAATTCATAAAATTTGTAAATCTACAAAACAAAATCATAAAATTTGTAAAGTTTCTATAATATTGTTTTGACAAAAAACAAGAAACATGTTTTTGTTTGAAGGAAATTCATAAAATTTGTAAAGTTTCTATAATATTGTTTTGACAAAAAAACAAGAAACATGTTTTTGTGTGAAGGAAATTCATAAAATTTGTAAAGTTTCTATAATATTGTTTTGACAAAAAAACAAGAAACATGTTTTTGTTTGAAGGAAATTCATAAAATTTGTAAAGTTTCTATAATATTGTTTTGACAAAAAAACAAGAAACCTGTTTTTGTTTGAAGGAAATTCATAAAATTTGTAAAGTTTCTATAATATTGTTTTGACAAAAAACAAGGAACATGTTTTTGTTTGAAGGAAATTCATAGAATTTGTAAAGTTTCTATAATATTGTTTTGACAAACAAGCAAGGAACATGTTTTTGTTTGAAGGAAATTCATAGAAGTTGTAAAGTTTCTATAATATTGTTTTGACAAACAAACAAGAAACATGTTTTTGTTTGAAGGAAACTCATAGAAGTTGTAAAGTTTCTATAATATTGTTTTGACAAAAAAACAAGAAACATGTTTTTGTTTGAAGGAAATTCATAAAATTTGTAAAGTTTCTATAATATTGTTTTGACAAAAAAACAAGAAACATGTTTTTGTTTGAAGGAAATTCATAAAATTTGTAAAGTTTCTATAATATTGTTTTGACAAAAAAACAAGAAACCTGTTTTTGTTTGAAGGAAATTCATAAAATTTGTAAAGTTTCTATAATATTGTTTTGACAAAAAACAAGAAACCTGTTTTTGTTTGAAGGAAATTCATAGAATTTGTAAAGTTTCTATAATATTGTTTTGACAAACAAACAAGAAACCTGTTTTTGTTTGAAGGAAATTCATAGAATTTGTAAAGTTTCTATAATATTGTTTTGACAAACAAACAAGGAACATGTTTTTGTTTGAAGGAAATTCATAGAATTTGTAAAGTTTCTATAATATTGTTTTGACAAACAAACAAGGAACATGTTTTTGTTTGAAGGAAATTCATAGAATTTGTAAAGTTTCTATAATATTGTTTTGACAAACAAACAAGGAACATGTTTTTGTTTGAAGGAAATTCATAGAATTTGTAAAGTTTCTATAATATTGTTTTGACAAAAAAACAAGAAACATGTTTTTGTTTGAAGGAAGTTCATAGAATTTGTAAAGTTTCTATAATATTGTTTTGACAAAAAACAAGAAACATGTTTTTGTTTGAAGGAAGTTCATAGAATTTGTAAAGTTTCTATAATATTGTTTTGACAAACAAACAAGAAACATGTTTTTGTTTGAAGGAAGTTCATAGAATTTGTAAAGTTTCTATAATATTGTTTTGACAAACAAACAAGAAACATGTTTTTGTTTGAAGGAAATTCATAGAATTTGTAAAGTTTCTATAATATTGTTTTGACAAAAAAACAAGAAACCTGTTTTTGTTTGAAGGAAATTCATAGAATTTGTAAAGTTTCTATAATATTGTTTTGACAAACAAACAAGAAACATGTTTTTGTTTGAAGGAAATTCATAGAATTTGTAAAGTTTCTATAATATTGTTTTGGCAAACAAACAAGAAACATGTTTTTGTTTGAAGGAAATTCATAGAATTTGTAAAGTTTCTATAATATTGTTTTGACAAAAAAACAAGGAACCTGTTTTTGTTTGAAGGAAATTCATAGAATTTGTAAAGTTTCTATAATATTGTTTTGACAAACAAACAAGAAACATGTTTTTGTTTGAAGGAAATTCATAGAATTTGTAAAGTTTCTATAATATTGTTTTGACAAAAAAACAAGAAACATGTTTTTGTTTGAAGGAAATTCATAGAATTTGTAAAGTTTCTATAATATTGTTTTGACAAAAAACAAGAAACATGTTTTTGTTTGAAGGAAATTCATAGAATTTGCCAAGTTTCTATAATATTGTTTTGACAAACAAACAAGAAACATGTTTTTGTTTGAAGGAAATTCATAGAATTTGTAAAGTTTCTATAATATTGTTTTGACAAAAAACAAGAAACATGTTTTTGTTTGAAGGAAATTCATAGAATTTGTAAAGTTTCTATAATATTGTTTTGACAAACAAACAAGAAACATGTTTTTGTTTGAAGGAAATTCATAGAATTTGTAAAGTTTCTATAATATTGTTTTGACAAACAAACAAGAAACATTTTTTTGTTTGAAGGAAATTCATAGAATTTGTAAAGTTTCTATAATATTGTTTTGACAAACAAACAAGAAACCTGTTTTTGCTTGAAGGAATTTCATAGAATTTGTAAAGTTTCTATAATATTGTTTTGACAAACAAACAAGAAACCTGTTTTTGCTTGAAGGAAATTCATAGAATTTGTAAAGTTTCTATAATATTGTTTTGACAAACAAACAAGAAACATGTTTTTGTTTGAAGGAAATTCGTAGAATTTGTAAAGTTTCTATAATATTGTTTTGACAAACAAGCAAGGAACATGTTTTTGTTTGAAGGAAATTCATAGAATTTGTAAAGTTTCTATAATATTGTTTTGACAAACAAGCAAGGAACATGTTTTTGTTTGAAGGAAATTCATAGAAGTTGTAAAGTTTCTATAATATTGTTTTGACAAACAAACAAGAAACATGTTTTTGTTTGAAGGAAACTCATAGAAGTTGTAAAGTTTCTATAATATTGTTTTGACAAACAAACAAGAAACATGTTTTTGTTTGAAGGAAACTCATAGAATTTGTAAAGTTTCTATAATATTGTTTTGACAAACAAACAAGAAACATGTTTTTGTTTGAAGGAAATTCATAGAATTTGTAAAGTTTCTATAATATTGTTTTGACAAACAAACAAGAAACATGTTTTTGTTTGAAGGAAATTCATAGAATTTGTAAAGTTTCTATAATATTGTTTTGACAAACAAGAAACATGTTTTTGTTTGAAGGAAATTCATAGAATTTGTAAAGTTTCTATAATATTGTTTTGACAAACAAACAAGAAACATGTTTTTGTTTGAAGGAAATTCATAGAATTTGTAAAGTTTCTATAATATTGTTTTGACAAACAAACAAGAAACATGTTTTTGTTTGAAGGAAATTCATAGAATTTGTAAAGTTTCTATAATATTGTTTTGACAAACAAACAAGAAACATGTTTTTGTTTGAAGAAATTCATAGAATTTGTAAAGTTTCTATAATATTGTTTTGACAAACAAACAAGAAACATGTTTTTGTTTGAAGGAAATTCATAGAATTTGCCAAGTTTCTATAATATTGTTTTGACAAACAAACAAGAAACATGTTTTTGTTTGAAGGAAATTCATAGAATTTGTAAAGTTTCTATAATATTGTTTTGACAAACAAACAAGAAACATGTTTTTGTTTGAAGGAAATTCATAGAATTTGTAAAGTTTCTATAATATTGTTTTGACAAACAAACAAGAAACATGTTTTTGTTTGAAGGAAATTCATAAAATTTGCCAAGTTTCTATAATATTGTTTTGGCAAACAAACAAGAAACATGTTTTTGTTTGAAGGAAATTCATAAAATTTGCCAAATTTCTATAATATTGTTTTGACAAACAAACAAGAAACATGTTTTTGTTTGAAGGAAATTCATAAAATTTGCCAAGTTTCTATAATATTGTTTTGACAAACAAACAAGAAACATGTTTTTGTTTGAAGGAAATTCATAGAATTTGTAAAGTTTCTATAATATTGTTTTGACAAACAAACAAGAAACATGTTTTTGTTTGAAGGAAATTCATAAAATTTGCCAAGTTTCTATAATATTGTTTTGACAAACAAACAAGAAACATGTTTTTGTTTGAAGGAAATTCATAGAATTTGCCAAGTTTCTATAATATTGTTTTGACAAACAAACAAGAAACATGTTTTTGTTTGAAGGAAATTCATAAAATTTGCCAAGTTTCTATAATATTGTTTTGACAAAAAAACAAGAAACATGTTTTTGCTTGAAGGAAATTCATAAAATTTGCCAAGTTTCTATAATATTGTTTTGACAAACAAACAAGAAACCTGTTTTTGTTTGAAGGAAATTCATAAAATTTGCCAAGTTTCTATAATATTGTTTTGACAAACAAACAAGAAACATGTTTTTGTTTGAAGGAAATTCATAAAATTTGTAAAGTTTCTAAAATATTGTTTTGACAAAAAACAAGAAACCTGCTTTTGTTTGAAGGAAATTCATAGAATTTGTAAAGTTTCTATAATATTGTTTTGACCAAAAAAACAAGAAACCTGTTTTTGCTTGAAGGAAATTCATAAAATTTGCCAAGTTTCTATAATATTGTTTTGACAAACAAACAAGAAACATGTTTTTGTTTGAAGGAAATTCATAAAATTTGTAAAGTTTCTATAATATTGTTTTGACAAAAAAACAAGAAACATGTTTTTGTTTGAAGGAAATTCATAAAATTTGCCAAGTTTCTATAATATTGTTTTGACAAAAAAACAAGAAACCTGTTTTTGTTTGAAGGAAATTCATAGAATTTGTAAAGTTTCTATAATATTGTTTTGACAAACAAACAAGAAACATGTTTTTGTTTGAAGGAAATTCATAGAATTTGTAAAGTTTCTATAATATTGTTTTGACAAAAAACAAGAAACATGTTTTTGTTTGAAGGAAATTCATAAAAATTGTAAAGTTTCTATAATATTGTTTTGACAAAAAAAAAGAAACCTGTTTTTGTTTGAAGGAAATTCATAGAATTTGTAAAGTTTCTATAATATTGTTTTGACAAAAAACAAGAAACATGTTTTTGTTTGAAGGAAATTCATAGAATTTGTAAAGTTTCTATAATATTGTTTTGACAAAAAACAAGAAACATGTTTTTGCTTGAAGGAAATTCATAAAATTTGTAAAGTTTCTATAATATTGTTTTGACAAAAAAACAAGAAACATGTTTTTGTTTGAAGGAAATTCATAGAATTTGTAAAGTTTCTATAATATTGTTTTGACAAAAAACAAGAAACATGTTTTTGTTTGAAGGAAATTCATAGAATTTGTAAAGTTTCTATAATATTGTTTTGACCAAAAAACAAGAAACATGTTTTTGTTTGAAGGAAATTCATAGAATTTGTAAAGTTTCTATAATATTGTTTTGACAAAAAACAAGAAACATGTTTTTGTTTGAAGGAAATTCATAAAATTTGTAAAGTTTCTATAATATTGTTTTGACAAAAAACAAGAAACATGTTTTTGTTTGAAGGAAATTCATAAAATTTGTAAAGTTTCTATAATATTGTTTTGACAAACAAACAAGAAACATGTTTTTGTTTGAAGGAAATTCATAAAATTTGCCAAGTTTCTATAATATTGTTTTGACAAACAAACAAGAAACATGTTTTTGTTTGAAGGAAATTCATAAAATTTGCCAAGTTTCTATAATATTGTTTTGACAAACAAACAAGAAACCTGTTTTTGTTTGAAGGAAATTCATAGAATTTGTAAAGTTTCTATAATATTGTTTTGACAAAAAAACAAGAAACCTGTTTTTGTTTGAAGGAAATTCATAGAATTTGTAAAGTTTCTATAATATTGTTTTGACAAAAAAACAAGAAACCTGCTTTTGTTTGAATGAAATTCATAGAATTTGTAAAGTTTCTATAATATTGTTTTGACAAAAAAACAAGAAACCTGCTTTTGTTTGAAGGAAATTCATAAAATTTGCCAAGTTTCTATAATATTGTTTTGACAAACAAACAAGAAACATGTTTTTGTTTGAAGGAAATTCATAAAATTTGCCAAGTTTCTATAATATTGTTTTGACAAACAAACAAGAAACCTGTTTTTGTTTGAAGGAAATTCATAAAATTTGCCAAGTTTCTATAATATTGTTTTGACAAACAAACAAGAAACCTGTTTTTGTTTGAAGGAAATTCATAGAATTTGTAAAGTTTCTATAATATTGTTTTGACAAACAAACAAGAAACATGTTTTTGTTTGAAGGAAATTCATAGAATTTGTAAAGTTTCTATAATATTGTTTTGACAAACAAACAAGAATCCTGTTTTTGTTTGAAGGAAATTCATAGAATTTGTAAAGTTTCTATAATATTGTTTTGACAAAAAAACAAGAATCCTGTTTTTGTTTGAAGGAAATTCATAAAATTTGCCAAGTTTCTATAATATTGTTTTGACAAACAAACAAGAAACATGTTTTTGTTTGAAGGAAATTCATAAAATTTGCCAAGTTTCTATAATATTGTTTTGACAAACAAACAAGAAACATGTTTTTGTTTGAAGGAAATTCATAGAATTTGTAAAGTTTCTATAATATTGTTTTGACAAACAAACAAGAAACATGTTTTTGTTTGAAGGAAATTCATAGAATTTGTAAAGTTTCTATAATATTGTTTTGACAAACAAACAAGAAACATGTTTTTGTTTGAAGGAAATTCATAAAATTTGCCAAGTTTCTATAATATTGTTTTGACAAACAAACAAGAAACATGTTTTTGTTTGAAGGAAATTCATAAAATTTGCCAAGTTTCTATAATATTGTTTTGACAAACAAACAAGAAACATGTTTTTGTTTGAAGGAAATTCATAAAATTTGTAAAGTTTCTATAATATTGTTTTGACAAACAAACAAGAAACATGTTTTTGTTTGAAGGAAATTCATAAAATTTGCCAAGTTTCTATAATATTGTTTTGGCAAACAAACAAGAAACATGTTTTTGTTTGAAGGAAATTCATAAAATTTGCCAAGTTTCTATAATATTGTTTTGACAAACAAACAAGAAACATGTTTTTGTTTGAAGGAAATTCATAAAATTTGCCAAGTTTCTATAATATTGTTTTGACAAACAAACAAGAAACATGTTTTTGTTTGAAGGAAATTCATAAAATTTGCCAAGTTTCTATAATATTGTTTTGACAAACAAACAAGAAACATGTTTTTGTTTGAAGGAAATTCATAAAATTTGCCAAGTTTCCATAATATTGTTTTGACAAACAAACAAGAAACATGTTTTTGTTTGAAGGAAATTCATAAAATTTGCCAAGTTTCTATAATATTGTTTTGACAAACAAACAAGAAACATGTTTTTGTTTGAAGGAAATTCATAAAATTTGCCAAGTTTCTATAATATTGTTTTGACAAACAAACAAGAAACCTGTTTTTGTTTGAAGGAAATTCATAAAATTTGTACAGTTTCTATAATATTGTTTTGACAAAAAAACAAGAAACCTGTTTTTGTTTGAAGGAAATTCATAGAATTTGTACAGTTTCTATAATATTGTTTTGACAAAAAACAAGAAACCTGTTTTTGTTTGAAGGAAATTCATAGAATTTGTAAAGTTTCTATAATATTGTTTTGACAAAAAACAAGAAACCTGTTTTTGTTTGAAGGAAATTCATAGAATTTGTAAAGTTTCTATAATATTGTTTTGACAAAAAACAAGAAACCTGTTTTTGTTTGAAGGAAATTCATAGAATTTGTAAAGTTTCTATAATATTGTTTTGACAAAAAACAAGAAACCTGTTTTTGTTTGAAGGAAATTCATAGAATTTGTAAAGTTTCTATAATATTGTTTTGACAAAAAACAAGAAACATGTTTTTGTTTGAAGGAAATTCATAAAATTTGTAAAGTTTCTATAATATTGTTTTGACAAAAAAACAAGAAACCTGTTTTTGTTTGAAGGAAATTCATAGAATTTGTAAAGTTTCTATAATATTGTTTTGACAAAAAAACAAGAAACCTGTTTTTGTTTGAAGGAAATTCATAGAATTTGTAAAGTTTCTATAATATTGTTTTGACAAAAAAACAAGAAACCTGTTTTTGTTTGAAGGAAATTCATAGAATTTGTAAAGTTTCTATAATATTGTTTTGACAAAAAAACAAGAAACCTGTTTTTGTTTGAAGGAAATTCATAGAATTTGTAAAGTTTCTATAATATTGTTTTGACAAAAAACAAGAAACCTGTTTTTGTTTGAAGGAAATTCATAGAATTTGTAAAGTTTCTATATATTGTTTTGACAAAAAAAACAAGAAACCTGTTTTTGTTTGAAGGAAATTCATAGAATTTGTAAAGTTTCTATAATATTGTTTTGACAAAAAAACAAGAAACCTGTTTTTGTTTGAAGGAAATTCATAGAATTTGTAAAGTTTTTATAATATTGTTTTGACAAAAAAACAAGAAACCTGTTTTTGTTTGAAGGAAATTCATAGAATTTGTAAAGTTTCTATAATATTGTTTTGACAAAAAACAAGAAACCTTGTTTTTGTTTGAAGGAAATTCATAGAATTTGTAAAGTTTCTATAATATTGTTTTGACAAAAAACAAGAAACATTGTTTTTGTTTGAAGGAAATTCATAGAATTTGTAAAGTTTCTATAATATTGTTTTGACAAAAAAACAAGAAACCTGTTTTTGTTTGAAGGAATTTCATAGAATTTGTAAAGTTTCTATAATATTGTTTTGACAAAAAAACAAGAAACCTGTTTTTGTTTGAAGGAATTTCATAGAATTTGTAAAGTTTCTATAATATTGTTTTGACAAAAAGCAAGAAACCTGTTTTTGTTTGAAGGAATTTCATAGAATTTGTAAAGTTTCTATAATATTGTTTTGACAAACAAACAAGAAACCTGTTTTTGTTTGAAGGAAATTCATAGAATTTGTAAAGTTTCTATAATATTGTTTTGACAAAAAACAAGAAACCTGTTTTTGTTTGAAGGAAATTCATAGAATTTGTAAAGTTTCTATAATATTGTTTTGACAAAAAACAAGAAACCTGTTTTTGTTTGAAGGAAATTCATAGAATTTGTAAAGTTTCTATAATATTGTTTTGACAAAAAACAAGAAACCTGTTTTTGTTTGAAGGAAATTCATAGAATTTGTAAAGTTTCTATAATATTGTTTTGACAAAAAACAAGAAACCTGTTTTTGCTTGAAGGAAATTCATAGAATTTGTAAAGTTTCTATAATATTGTTTTGACAAAAAAACAAGAAACCTGTTTTTGCTTGAAGGAAATTCATAGAATTTGTAAAGTTTCTATAATATTGTTTTGACAAAAAAACAAGAAACCTGTTTTTGTTTGAAGGAAATTCATAGAATTTGTAAAGTTTCTATAATATTGTTTTGACCAAAAAAACAAGAAACCTGTTTTTGTTTGAAGGAAATTCATAGAATTTGTAAAGTTTCTATAATATTGTTTTGACAAAAAAACAAGAAACCTGTTTTTGTTTGAAGGAAATTCATAGAATTTGTAAAGTTTCTATAATATTGTTTTGACAAAAAAACAAGAAACCTGTTTTTGTTTGAAGGAAATTCATAGAATTTGTAAAGTTTCTATAATATTGTTTTGACAAAAAAACAAGAAACCTGTTTTTGTTTGAAGGAAATTCATAGAATTTGTAAAGTTTCTATAATATTGTTTTGACAAAAAACAAGAAACATGTTTTTGTTTGAAGGAAATTCATAAAATTTGTAAAGTTTCTATAATATTGTTTTGACAAAAAAACAAGAAACCTGTTTTTGTTTGAAGGAAATTCATAAAATTTGTAAAGTTTCTATAATATTGTTTTGACAAAAAAACAAGAAACCTGTTTTTGTTTGAAGGAAATTCATAGAATTTGTAAAGTTTCTATAATATTGTCTTGACAAAAAACAAGAAACCTGTTTTTGTTTGAAGGAAATTCATAGAATTTGTAAAGTTTCTATAATATTGTTTTGACAAAAAAACAAGAAACCTGTTTTTGTTTGAAGGAAATTCATAAAATTTGTAAAGTTTCTATAATATTGTTTTGACAAACAAACAAGAAACCTGTTTTTGTTTGAAGGAAATTCATAGAATTTGTAAAGTTTCTATAATATTGTTTTGACAAAAAAACAAGAAACCTGTTTTTGTTTGAAGGAAATTCATAGAATTTGTAAAGTTTCTATAATATTGTTTTGACAAAAAAGCAAGAAACCTGTTTTTGTTTGAAGGAAATTCATAGAATTTGTAAAGTTTCTATAATATTGTTTTGACAAAAAACAAGAAACCTGTTTTTGTTTGAAGGAAATTCATAGAATTTGTAAAGTTTCTATAATATTGTTTTGACAAAAAAACAAGAAACCTGTTTTTGTTTGAAGGAAATTCATAGAATTTGTAAAGTTTCTATAATATTGTTTTGACAAAAAAACAAGAAACATGTTTTTGTTTGAAGGAAATTCATAGAATTTGTAAAGTTTCTATAATATTGTTTTGACAAACAAACAAGTTTTGACAAACAAACAAGAAACCTGTTTTTGTTTGAAGGAAATTCATAGAATTTGTAAAGTTTCTATAATATTGTTTTGACAAACAAACAAGAAACCTGTTTTTGTTTGAAGGAAATTCATAGAATTTGTAAAGTTTCTATAATATTGTTTTGACAAAAAACAAGAAACCTGTTTTTGTTTGAAGGAAATTCATAGAATTTGTAAAGTTTCTATAATATTGTTTTGACAAAAAACAAGAAACCTGTTTTTGTTTGAAGGAAATTCATAGAGTTTGTAAAGTTTCTATAATATTGTTTTGACAAAAAAACAAGAAACCTGTTTTTGTTTGAAGGAAATTCATAGAATTTGTAAAGTTTCTATAATATTGTTTTGACAAAAAACAAGAAACCTGTTTTTGTTTGAAGGAAATTCATAGAATTTGTAAAGTTTCTATAATATTGTTTTGACAAAAAAACAAGAAACATGTTTTTGTTTGAAGGAAATTCATAGAATTTGTAAAGTTTCTATAATATTGTTTTGACAAAAAAACAAGAAACATGTTTTTGTTTGAAGGAAATTCATAAAATTTGTAAAGTTTCTATAATATTGTTTTGACAAAAAACAAGAAACCTGTTTTTGTTTGAAGGAAATTCATAAACTTTGTAAAGTTTCTATAATATTGTTTTGACAAAAAACAAGAAACCTGTTTTTGTTTGAAGGAAATTCATAGAATTTGTAAAGTTTCTATAATATTGTTTTGACAAAAAAACAAGAAACCTGTTTTTGTTGGAAGGAAATTCATAGAATTTGTAAAGTTTCTATAATATTGTTTTGACAAAAAAACAAGAAACATGTTTTTGTTGGAAGGAAATTCATAAAATTTGTAAAGTTTCTATAATATTGTTTTGACAAAAAACAACAACATGTTTTTGTTTGAAGGAAATTCATAAAATTTGTAAAGTTTCTATAATATTGTTTTGACAAAAAACAAGAAACATGTTTTTGTTTGAAGGAAATTCATAGAATTTGTAAAGTTTCTATAATATTGTTTTGACAAAAAACAAGAAACATGTTTTTGTTTGAAGGAAATTCATAGAATTTGTAAAGTTTCTATAATATTGTTTTGACAAAAAACAAGAAACATGTTTTTGTTTGAAGGAAATTCATAAAATTTGTAAAGTTTCTATAATATTGTTTTGGCAAAAAACAAGAAACATGTTTTTGTTTGAAGGAAATTCATAGAATTTGTAAAGTTTCTATAATATTGTTTTGGCAAAAAACAAGAAACATGTTTTTGTTTGAAGGAAATTCATAGAATTTGTAAAGTTTCTATAATATTGTTTTGACAAAAAAACAAGAAACATGTTTTTGTTTGAAGGAAATTCATAAAATTTGTAAAGTTTCTATAATATTGTTTTGACAAAAAAACAAGAAACCTGTTTTTGTTTGAAGGAAATTCATAAAATTTGTAAAGTTTCTATAATATTGTTTTGACAAAAAACAAGAAACCTGTTTTTGTTTGAAGGAAATTCATAGAATTTGTAAAGTTTCTATAATATTGTTTTGACAAAAAACAAGAAACATGTTTTTGTTTGAAGGAAATTCATAGAATTTGTAAAGTTTCTATAATATTGTTTTGACAAAAAAAGAAACCTGTTTTTGTTTGAAGGAAATTCATAGAATTTGTAAAGTTTCTATAATATTGTTTTGACAAAAAAACAAGAAACATGTTTTTGTTTGAAGGAAATTCATAGAATTTGTAAAGTTTCTATAATATTGTTTTGACAAAAAAACAAGAAACATGTTTTTGTTTGAAGGAAATTCATAAAATTTGTAAAGTTTCTATAATATTGTTTTGACAAAAAAACAAGAAACATGTTTTTGTTTGAAGGAAATTCATAAAATTTGTAAAGTTTCTATAATATTGTTTTGACAAAAAACAAGAAACATGTTTTTGTTTGAAGGAAATTCATAAAATTTGTAAAGTTTCTATAATATTGTTTTGACAAAAAACAAGAAACATGTTTTTGTTTGAAGGAAATTCATAAAATTTGTAAAGTTTCTATAATATTGTTTTGACAAAAAACAAGAAACATGTTTTTGTTTGAAGGAAATTCATAGAATTTGTAAAGTTTCTATAATATTGTTTTGACAAAAAACAAGAAACATGTTTTTGTTTGAAGGAAATTCATAGAATTTGTAAAGTTTCTATAATATTGTTTTGACAAAAAACAAGAAACATGTTTTTGTTTGAAGGAAATTCATAGAGTTTGTAAAGTTTCTATAATATTGTTTTGACAAAAAACAAGAAACATGTTTTTGTTTGAAGGAAATTCATAAAATTTGTAAAGTTTCTATAATATTGTTTTGACAAAAAACAAGAAACATGTTTTTGTTTGAAGGAAATTCATAAAATTTGTAAAGTTTCTATAATATTGTTTTGACAAACAAACAAGAAACATGTTTTTGTTTGAAGGAAATTCATAAAATTTGTAAAGTTTCTATAATATTGTTTTGACAAACAAACAAGAAACATGTTTTTGTTTGAAGGAAAGTCATAAAATTTGTAAAGTTTCTATAATATTGTTTTGACAAAAAAAAGGAAACATGTTTTTGTTTGAAGGAAATTCATAAAATTTGTAAAGTTTCTATAATATTGTTTTGACAAAAAAACAAGAAACATGTTTTTGTTTGAAGGAAATTCATAGAATTTGTAAAGTTTCTATAATATTGTTTTGACAAAAAAAGAAACCTGTTTTTGTTTGAAGGAAATTCATAAAATTTGTAAAGTTTCTATAATATTGTTTTGACAAAAAACAAGAAACATGTTTTTGTTTGAAGGAAATTCATAAAATTTGTAAAGTTTCTATAATATTGTTTTGACAAAAAACAAGAAACATGTTTTTGTTTGAAGGAAATTCATAAAATTTGTAAAGTTTCTATAATATTGTTTTGACAAAAAACAAGAAACATGTTTTTGTTTGAAGGAAATTCATAGAATTTGTAAAGTTTCTATAATATTGTTTTGACAAAAAAACAAGAAACATGTTTTTGTTTGAAGGAAATTCATAAAATTTGTAAAGTTTCTATAATATTGTTTTGACAAAAAAAACAAGAAACATGTTTTTGTTTGAAGGAAATTCATAAAATTTGTAAAGTTTCTATAATATTGTTTTGACAAACAAAACAAGAAACCTGTTTTTGTTTGAAGGAAATTCATAAAATTTGTAAAGTTTCTATAATATTGTTTTGACAAAAAACAAGAAACCTGTTTTTGTTTGAAGGAAATTCATAGAATTTGTAAAGTTTCTATAATATTGTTTTGACAAAAAACAAGAAACCTGTTTTTGTTTGAAGGAAATTCATAAAATTTGTAAAGTTTCTATAATATTGTTTTGACAAAAAACAAGAAACCTGTTTTTGTTTGAAGGAAATTCATAAAATTTGTAAAGTTTCTATAATATTGTTTTGACAAAAAACAAGAAACATGTTTTTGTTTGAAGGAAATTCATAGAATTTGTAAAGTTTCTATAATATTGTTTTGACAAAAAACAAGAAACAGTTTTTGTTTGAAGGAAATTCATAAAATTTGTAAAGTTTCTATAATATTGTTTTGACAAAAAAACAAGAAACATGTTTTTGTTTGAAGGAAATTCATAAAATTTGTAAAGTTTCTATAATATTGTTTTGACAAAAAAACAAGAAACATGTTTTTGTTTGAAGGAAATTCATAAAATTTGTAAAGTTTCTATAATATTGTTTTGACAAAAAAACAAGAAACATGTTTTTGTTTGAAGGAAATTCATAAAATTTGTAAAGTTTCTATAATATTGTTTTGACAAAAAACAAGAAACATGTTTTTGTTTGAAGGAAATTCATAAAATTTGTAAAGTTTCTATAATATTGTTTTGACAAAAAAACAAGAAACATGTTTTTGTTTGAAGGAAATTCATAAAATTTGTAAAGTTTCTATAATATTGTTTTGACAAAAAAACAAGAAACATGTTTTTGTTTGAAGGAAATTCATAAAATTTGTAAAGTTTCTATAATATTGTTTTGACAAAAAAACAAGAAACATGTTTTTGTTTGAAGGAAATTCATAAAATTTGTAAAGTTTCTATAATATTGTTTTGACAAAAAAACAAGAAACATGTTTTTGTTTGAAGGAAATTCATAAAATTTGTAAAGTTTCTATAATATTGTTTTGACAAAAAAACAAGAAACATGTTTTTGTTTGAAGGAAATTCATAAAATTTGTAAAGTTTCTATAATATTGTTTTGACAAAAAAAACAAGAAACATGTTTTTGTTTGAAGGAAATTCATAAAATTTGTAAAGTTTCTATAATATTGTTTTGACAAAAAAACAAGAAACATGTTTTTGTTTGAAGGAAATTCATAAAATTTGTAAAGTTTCTATAATATTGTTTTGACAAAAAACAAGAAACATGTTTTTGTTTGAAGGAAATTCATAGAATTTGTAAAGTTTCTATAATATTGTTTTGACAAAAAAACAAGAAACATGTTTTTGTTTGAAGGAAATTCATAAAATTTGTAAAGTTTCTATAATATTGTTTTGACAAAAAAACAAGAAACATGTTTTTGTTTGAAGGAAATTCATAGAATTTGTAAAGTTTCTATAATATTGTTTTGACAAAAAAACAAGAAACATGTTTTTGTTTGAAGGAAATTCATAAAATTTGTAAAGTTTCTATAATATTGTTTTGACAAAAAAACAAGAAACATGTTTTTGTTTGAAGGAAATTCATAAAATTTGTAAAGTTTCTATAATATTGTTTTGACAAAAAACAAGAAACATGTTTTTGTTTGAAGGAAATTCATAAAATTTGTAAAGTTTCTATAATATTGTTTTGACAAAAAAACAAGAAACCTGTTTTTGTTTGAAGGAAATTCATAAAATTTGCCAAGTTTCTATAATATTGTTTTGACAAACAAACAAGAAACCTGTTTTTGTTTGAAGGAAATTCATAAAATTTGCCAAGTTTCTATAATATTGTTTTGACAAACAAACAAGAAACATGTTTTTGTTTGAAGGAAATTCATAAAATTTGCCAAGTTTCTATAATATTGTTTTGACAAAAAAACAAGAAACATGTTTTTGTTTGAAGGAAATTCATAAAATTTGTAAAGTTTCTATAATATTGTTTTGACAAAAAAACAAGAAACATGTTTTTGTTTGAAGGAAATTCATAAAATTTGTAAAGTTTCTATAATATTGTTTTGACAAAAAAACAAGAAACATGTTTTTGTTTGAAGGAAATTCATAAAATTTGTAAAGTTTCTATAATATTGTTTTGACAAAAAAACAAGAAACATGTTTTTGTTTGAAGGAAATTCATAAAATTTGTAAAGTTTCTATAATATTGTTTTGACAAAAAAACAAGAAACATGTTTTTGTTTGAAGGAAATTCATAAAATTTGTAAAGTTTCTATAATATTGTTTTGACAAAAAACAAGAAACATGTTTTTGTTTGAAGGAAATTCATAAAATTTGTAAAGTTTCTATAATATTGTTTTGACAAAAAAACAAGAAACATGTTTTTGTTTGAAGGAAATTCATAAAATTTGTAAAGTTTCTATAATATTGTTTTGACAAAAAACAAGAAACCTGTTTTTGTTTGAAGGAAATTCATAAAATTTGTAAAGTTTCTATAATATTGTTTTGACAAAAAACAAGAAACCTGTTTTTGTTTGAAGGAAATTCATAGAATTTGTAAAGTTTCTATAATATTGTTTTGACAAAAAACAAGAAACCTGTTTTTGTTTGAAGGAAATTCATAAGAATTTGTAAAGTTTCTATAATATTGTTTTGACAAAAAAACAAGAAACCTGTTTTTGTTTGAAGGAAATTCATAGAATTTGTAAAGTTTCTATAATATTGTTTTGACAAAAAAACAAGAAACCTGTTTTTGTTTGAAGGAAATTCATAGAATTTGTAAAGTTTCTATAATATTGTTTTGACAAAAAAACAAGAAACCTGTTTTTGTTTGAAGGAAATTCATAAAATTTGTAAAGTTTCTATAATATTGTTTTGACAAAAAAACAAGAAACCTGTTTTTGTTTGAAGGAAATTCATAGAATTTGTAAAGTTTCTATAATATTGTTTTGACAAAAAAACAAGAAACCTGTTTTTGTTTGAAGGAAATTCATAGAATTTGTAAAGTTTCTATAATATTGTTTTGACAAAAAAACAAGAAACCTGTTTTTGTTTGAAGGAAATTCATAGAATTTGTAAAGTTTCTATAATATTGTTTTGACAAAAAAAACAAGAAACATTGTTTTTGTTTGAAGGAAATTCATAGAATTTGTAAAGTTTCTATAATATTGTTTTGACAAAAAACAAGAAACATTGTTTTTGTTTGAAGGAAATTCATAGAATTTGTAAAGTTTCTATAATATTGTTTTGACAAAAAAACAAGAAACCTGTTTTTGTTTGAAGGAATTTCATAGAATTTGTAAAGTTTCTATAATATTGTTTTGACAAAAAAACAAGAAACCTGTTTTTGTTTGAAGGAAATTCATAGAATTTGTAAAGTTTCTATAATATTGTTTTGACAAAAAAGCAAGAAACCTGTTTTTGTTTGAAGGAATTTCATAGAATTTGTAAAGTTTCTATAATATTGTTTTGACAAAAAAACAAGAAACCTGTTTTTGTTTGAAGGAAATTCATAGAATTTGTAAAGTTTCTATAATATTGTTTTGACAAACAAACAAGAAACCTGTTTTTGTTTGAAGGAAATTCATAGAATTTGTAAAGTTTCTATAATATTGTTTTGACAAAAAACAAGAAACCTGTTTTTGTTTGAAGGAAATTCATAGAATTTGTAAAGTTTCTATAATATTGTTTTGACAAAAAACAAGAAACCTGTTTTTGTTTGAAGGAAATTCATAGAATTTGTAAAGTTTCTATAATATTGTTTTGACAAACAAACAAGAAACCTGTTTTTGTTTGAAGGAAATTCATAGAATTTGTAAAGTTTCTATAATATTGTTTTGACAAAAAACAAGAAACCTGTTTTTGTTTGAAGGAAATTCATAGAATTTGTAAAGTTTCTATAATATTGTTTTGACAAACAAACAAGAAACCTGTTTTTGTTTGAAGGAAATTCATAGAATTTGTAAAGTTTCTATAATATTGTTTTGACCAAAAAAACAAGAAACCTGTTTTTGTTTGAAGGAAATTCATAGAATTTGTAAAGTTTCTATAATATTGTTTTGACAAAAAAACAAGAAACCTGTTTTTGTTTGAAGGAAATTCATAGAATTTGTAAAGTTTCTATAATATTGTTTTGACCAAAAAAACAAGAAACCTGTTTTTGTTTGAAGGAAATTCATAGAATTTGTAAAGTTTCTATAATATTGTTTTGACAAAAAAACAAGAAACCTGTTTTTGTTTGAAGGAAATTCATAGAATTTGTAAAGTTTCTATAATATTGTTTTGACAAAAAAACAAGAAACCTGTTTTTGTTTGAAGGAAATTCATAGAATTTGTAAAGTTTCTATAATATTGTTTTGACAAACAAACAAGAAACATGTTTTTGTTTGAAGGAAGTTCATAGAATTTGTAAAGTTTCTATAATATTGTTTTGACAAACAAACAAGAAGCCTGTTTTTGTTTGAAGGAAATTCATAGAATTTGTAAAGTTTCTATAATATTGTTTTGACAAACAAACAAGAAACATGTTTTTGTTTGAAGGAAATTCATAGAATTTGTAAAGTTTCTATAATATTGTTTTGACAAACAAACAAGAAACATGTTTTTGTTTGAAGGAAATTCATAGAATTTGTAAAGTTTCTATAATATTGTTTTGACAAACAAACAAGAAACATGTTTTTGTTTGAAGGAAATTCATAGAATTTGTAAAGTTTCTATAATATTGTTTTGGCAAACAAACAAGAAACATGTTTTTGTTTGAAGGAAATTCATAGAATTTGTAAAGTTTCTATAATATTGTTTTGACAAAAAAACAAGGAACCTGTTTTTGTTTGAAGGAAATTCATAGAATTTGTAAAGTTTCTATAATATTGTTTTGACAAACAAACAAGAAACATGTTTTTGTTTGAAGGAAATTCATAGAATTTGTAAAGTTTCTATAATATTGTTTTGGCAAAAAAACAAGAAACATGTTTTTGTTTGAAGGAAATTCATAGAATTTGTAAAGTTTCTATAATATTGTTTTGACAAAAAAACAAGAAACCTGTTTTTGTTTGAAGGAAATTCATAGAATTTGCCAAGTTTCTATAATATTGTTTTGACAAACAAACAAGAAACATGTTTTTGTTTGAAGGAAATTCATAGAATTTGTAAAGTTTCTATAATATTGTTTTGACAAACAAACAAGAAACATGTTTTTGTTTGAAGGAAATTCATAGAATTTGTAAAGTTTCTATAATATTGTTTTGACAAACAAACAAGAAACATGTTTTTGTTTGAAGGAAATTCATAGAATTTGTAAAGTTTCTATAATATTGTTTTGACAAACAAACAAGAAACATGTTTTTGCTTGAAGGAAATTCATAGAATTTGTAAAGTTTCTATAATATTGTTTTGACAAACAAACAAGAAACCTGTTTTTGCTTGAAGGAAATTCATAGAATTTGTAAAGTTTCTATAATATTGTTTTGACAAACAAACAAGAAACATGTTTTTGCTTGAAGGAAATTCATAGAATTTGTAAAGTTTCTATAATATTGTTTTGACAAACAAACAAGAAACATGTTTTTGTTTGAAGGAAATTCGTAGAATTTGTAAAGTTTCTATAATATTGTTTTGACAAACAAGCAAGGAACATGTTTTTGTTTGAAGGAAATTCATAGAATTTGTAAAGTTTCTATAATATTGTTTTGACAAACAAGCAAGGAACATGTTTTTGTTTGAAGGAAACTCATAGAATTTGTAAAGTTTCTATAATATTGTTTTGACAAACAAACAAGAAACATGTTTTTGTTTGAAGGAAACTCATAGAATTTGTAAAGTTTCTATAATATTGTTTTGACAAACAAACAAGAAACATGTTTTTGTTTGAAGGAAACTCATAGAATTTGTAAAGTTTCTATAATATTGTTTTGACAAACAAACAAGAAACATGTTTTTGTTTGAAGGAAATTCATAGAATTTGTAAAGTTTCTATAATATTGTTTTGACAAACAAACAAGAAACATGTTTTTGTTTGAAGGAAATTCATAGAATTTGTAAAGTTTCTATAATATTGTTTTGACAAACAAGAAACATGTTTTTGTTTGAAGGAAATTCATAGAATTTGTAAAGTTTCTATAATATTGTTTTGACAAACAAGAAACATGTTTTTGTTTGAAGGAAATTCATAGAATTTGTAAAGTTTCTATAATATTGTTTTGACAAACAAACAAGAAACATGTTTTTGTTTGAAGGAAATTCATAGAATTTGTAAAGTTTCTATAATATTGTTTTGACAAACAAACAAGAAACATGTTTTTGTTTGAAGGAAATTCATAGAATTTGTAAAGTTTCTATAATATTGTTTTGACAAACAAACAAGAAACATGTTTTTGTTTGAAGGAAATTCATAGAATTTGTAAAGTTTCTATAATATTGTTTTGACAAACAAACAAGAAACATGTTTTTGTTTGAAGGAAATTCAAAAAAAATTGCCAAGTTTCTATAATATTGTTTTGACAAACAAACAAGAAACATGTTTTTGTTTGAAGGAAATTCATAGAATTTGTAAAGTTTCTATAATATTGTTTTGACAAACAAACAAGAAACATGTTTTTGTTTGAAGGAAATTCATAAAATTTGCCAAGTTTCTATAATATTGTTTTGGCAAACAAACAAGAAACATGTTTTTGTTTGAAGGAAATTCATAAAATTTGCCAAATTTCTATAATATTGTTTTGACAAACAAACAAGAAACATGTTTTTGTTTGAAGGAAATTCATAAAATTTGCCAAGTTTCTATAATATTGTTTTGACAAACAAACAAGAAACATGTTTTTGTTTGAAGGAAATTCATAGAATTTGTAAAGTTTCTATAATATTGTTTTGACAAACAAACAAGAAACATGTTTTTGTTTGAAGGAAATTCATAAAATTTGCCAAGTTTCTATAATATTGTTTTGACAAACAAACAAGAAACATGTTTTTGTTTGAAGGAAATTCATAGAATTTGCCAAGTTTCTATAATATTGTTTTGACAAACAAACAAGAAACATGTTTTTGTTTGAAGGAAATTCATAGAATTTGCCAAGTTTCTATAATATTGTTTTGACAAACAAACAAGAAACATGTTTTTGTTTGAAGGAAATTCATAGAATTTGCCAAGTTTCTATAATATTGTTTTGACAAAAAAACAAGAAACATGTTTTTGTTTGAAGGAAATTCATAAAATTTGCCAAGTTTCTATAATATTGTTTTGACAAACAAACAAGAAACCTGTTTTTGTTTGAAGGAAATTCATAAAATTTGCCAAGTTTCTATAATATTGTTTTGACAAACAAACAAGAAACCTGTTTTTGTTTGAAGGAAATTCATAAAATTTGCCAAGTTTCTATAATATTGTTTTGACAAAAAAAACAAGAAACCTGCTTTTGTTTGAAGGAAATTCATAGAATTTGTAAAGTTTCTATAATATTGTTTTGACCAAAAAAACAAGAAACCTGTTTTTGCTTGAAGGAAATTCATAAAATTTGCCAAGTTTCTATAATATTGTTTTGACAAACAAACAAGAAACATGTTTTTGTTTGAAGGAAATTCATAAAATTTGTAAAGTTTCTATAATATTGTTTTGACAAAAAAACAAGAAACCTGTTTTTGTTTGAAGGAAATTCATAAAATTTGCCAAGTTTCTATAATATTGTTTTGACAAAAAAAACAAGAAACCTGCTTTTGTTTGAAGGAAATTCATAGAATTTGTAAAGTTTCTATAATATTGTTTTGGCAAAAAAACAAGAAACCTGTTTTTGTTTGAAGGAAATTCATAAAATTTGTAAAGTTTCTATAATATTGTTTTGACAAAAAAAAGAAACCTGTTTTTGTTTGAAGGAAATTCATAGAATTTGTAAAGTTTCTATAATATTGTTTTGACAAAAAAACAAGAAAC
>NW_028146569.1:0-13347 GCF_977016875.1 Pavona decussata
AAAAGAAATCTGGCGGATCAAGCTAGAACGCCACAAGGGAGAGTATGGAGGAGAGCATGCGAAGGGCTTATTCAGGGATGCACAGCTAAAGGATGCAAAGAGGGGAGTGGAGGTCGCGTTTTAAGATTAATGGTGGCCATTAGTTACGATAAAGGAGTAATTGAGTGTCATGCATATGATAATCTGGACAGCCGTTCATTTGCCTCTTTTGTTAATGGAAAATTTGATTCTATGTTTGCAAGAGCAGACAAGAATGGTTCTCGCATGTTTGTACAACTCAACGCACCGAACCAGAATTCTGCTCTTGTTAGAAGAGTACTTAAAATAAAAAGGGCAAAACAATTATGTATTCCGCCTCGCAGCCGTGACATAGATGCTATCGAGAATTTCCTTAATCTTGTTTAAAAAAAGCTGAGAAAACAGGCTGTAGAATTAAACATTACGCGTGAGACATTCGATGAATTTTCATCACGTGTAATTAGAACAATGTACAACTTTCCATCAGAGGTAATCGACAAGATTATAGACACTATGGGTGGCCGTATGGATCCCATTATTACTGGAAAAGGACAACGCACTAAGTATTAATACTTGTATTTAATATACATTTATTATTCTTGCAACTCAGGACACGAAGGCAGTCTTTTCTGACCAAGTAATAATCAGAAGATTACGTCACGCTAGTATTTTATTGTGTTACATAGTACAGCGTGCGTGACAGGCATGTCACAAACGTCAACAAATACATTCTACAAGAGAAAATGTGTCCATTTCTTGCCGTAACATCTACCTTTCTTCCGTTTGTTTACATATAACTCTTAATAACGCAAAATACTTTAATTGCATACGATTAACAAGAAGACATTTAGCACTTTCAACGATTAACAACGATTAACAGCAGTTTTGTATTAAAAGAAATGACTATCTATTCTTTTCAAGAGCATTCGGTGTTAACCGTTGAAAACCTGTGTTAATCGTTGTTTTATTTCACCATTGCCTTGAAACTGTCAAGTTAATCGTTACATGCCGAATTCTAGGTCTGGCTCGCCACAAATAAGCCGGCTTACAAAACATCGTGCACATGGCGGGATTTCTCTTTGCTGCTCCCGCGGGATTTGAAAATTGAAATAAAAAATTCTCCAACGCACATTCATCATTTCCGTTTCACGTTCATCTACTAAGCCATTTTTAATATACATGAGCGGACGCTTTCCTGTGCAGAAGATTGGAGTATCAGCAGTCAGGGAAATATCCTTTGCAAAATGAGTTTTTGGTGCGCGCTGAAATAGTTGTGATGCTTGTTGGAAAAGTGAACTGAAATCCCAAATTCCTTCAATAAAAATTCCTTCGCCGATAACCAGCGTTCATTACGATCCAGTTTCAGCGCGAGATGATAATGTTCACCACCGTTCTTATGTTTCTCCCGACAGCAACACCACTGAACAACTCTCCCTTTGCCTTGCAATTGAGAAAATGCGTACACAACTGCTGAGGCGAAATTTTCCCGGGTTGGAAATTTAGTAATATCTGCCTGGCTATATGTCACCAAATAAACACTGCGTAGGTCACTTCTAAGGAGAGAATCTTCGGATAACGATTTACCCGGCTCCTCTGAACTAGATTCATTACTTTCATAGCTTTTCAAAAGATCCATAGTGTTGGTGGTTACTAATTTCACTGAACAATGGCAAAACAAGTGGCCAGAACGACACGCGAGTTGTTTATATCACGACCGGCATGATCAATTTTTGGCTTGTTACATCTCTGCTAAATAAAACACTGACGTTAACGTACGCGTAACTTAGAGAACACCGACCGGTGTGTCTATCCACGGCTCCCGGGAAGTTCAAACTTTTTGAGTTCTGAGGAAATGGAAAAAAATTGGCTGACACAATCGTGGACAAAACGGTTAAGAAAACGTACCCTTCCAAGCGTTTTGACAAGTAAACAATCGAACGACCATATTTTCCCCGCCCCCCTCCCCCCAACTCAATGTTGTTTGGTGGGTCACGAACAGTTTCACGGCAATCAGCATTTCCCAAATCAACATTGTATAGGGGGAGGGGGGGAGGGAGAAGGAACTTGTAGAAATTCGAGGGGAGGAATAGGAAATAATTGTTTTTGGTAGGCCGCGTTCAGATTTCTTAACGAGAATTGTCCACGATTGTAAAACAGACAAATTGTTTAAAAACAGAGATCTAACCCTGCACAGAAACCCAGTCGGGTGATATGTAATTGGACATTGGGTACTAATTAACGTCCAGGAATATTGCCGTTAATTGGTTCTAATTCGCGGAGATAATGGTTGTAATTAATTTGTAACGCAAAGAGATGCATTATCTCATCACCTCGCCAGTTATACAATGGTTTTTATGGGCGCCATTGACTCGCAAAGAAAGGCGTATATTGCATATTTGGCGCGGCAGAAGATATTACCAGCTGTAGAGATACTGAAACAATGCAACATTTCACTTGCATCGGTATACAGAATTCGAGACGAGTTCATATCCGTGAAACAGACCGGTCCCGTTTATACGCGCAGGCAAGTTGTACGCGCGTGACCAGAGAAAAATTATTCGCTGTTTGCGAGCGCTACGAAAAGAGGAAGGACATTTTTCTTCCAGTAGGATTAAGGAGCGGGCTGGTCTAAAGCCTAATGAAGTAAGCAGCAGGACCGTTTGGCGTTTTCTGCACAAGGAAGGCTACCACTTCCTGCAGGCGCGTAAAAAAGGCTTGATGTCCGAGGATGACATGCGTCAACGTGTTCACTTTGCAAAGAACATAAAAAATAACCACTCTCGGGATATTTGGTGCAATACGGTTGCTTTAAATTTGGATGGTGTCAGTTTCTATTATAAAAGAAATCTGGCGGATCAAGCTAGAACGCCACAAGGGAGAGTATGGAGGAGAGCATGCGAAGGGCTTATTCAGGGATGCACAGCTAAAGGATGCAAAGAGGGGAGTGGAGGTCGCGTTTTAAGATTAATGGTGGCCATTAGTTACGATAAAGGAGTAATTGAGTGTCATGCATATGATAATCTGGACAGCCGTTCATTTGCCTCTTTTGTTAATGGAAAATTTGATTCTATGTTTGCAAGAGCAGACAAGAATGGTTCTCGCATGTTTGTACAACTCAACGCACCGAACCAGAATTCTGCTCTTGTTAGAAGAGTACTTAAAATAAAAAGGGCAAAACAATTATGTATTCCGCCTCGCAGCCGTGACATAGATGCTATCGAGAATTTCCTTAATCTTGTTTAAAAAAAGCTGAGAAAACAGGCTGTAGAATTAAACATTACGCGTGAGACATTCGATGAATTTTCATCACGTGTAATTAGAACAATGTACAACTTTCCATCAGAGGTAATCGACAAGATTATAGACACTATGGGTGGCCGTATGGATCCCATTATTACTGGAAAAGGACAACGCACTAAGTATTAATACTTGTATTTAATATACATTTATTATTCTTGCAACTCAGGACACGAAGGCAGTCTTTTCTGACCAAGTAATAATCAGAAGATTACGTCACGCTAGTATTTTATTGTGTTACATAGTACAGCGTGCGTGACAGGCATGTCACAAACGTCAACAAATACATTCTACAAGAGAAAATGTGTCCATTTCTTGCCGTAACATCTACCTTTCTTCCGTTTGTTTACATATAACTCTTAATAACGCAAAATACTTTAATTGCATACGATTAACAAGAAGACATTTAGCACTTTCAACGATTAACAACGATTAACAGCAGTTTTGTATTAAAAGAAATGACTATCTATTCTTTTCAAGAGCATTCGGTGTTAACCGTTGAAAACCTGTGTTAATCGTTGTTTTATTTCACCATTGCCTTGAAACTGTCAAGTTAATCGTTACATGCCGAATTCTAGGTCTGGCTCGCCACAAATAAGCCGGCTTACAAAACATCGTGCACATGGCGGGATTTCTCTTTGCTGCTCCCGCGGGATTTGAAAATTGAAATAAAAAATTCTCCAACGCACATTCATCATTTCCGTTTCACGTTCATCTACTAAGCCATTTTTAATATACATGAGCGGACGCTTTCCTGTGCAGAAGATTGGAGTATCAGCAGTCAGGGAAATATCCTTTGCAAAATGAGTTTTTGGTGCGCGCTGAAATAGTTGTGATGCTTGTTGGAAAAGTGAACTGAAATCCCAAATTCCTTCAATAAAAATTCCTTCGCCGATAACCAGCGTTCATTACGATCCAGTTTCAGCGCGAGATGATAATGTTCACCACCGTTCTTATGTTTCTCCCGACAGCAACACCACTGAACAACTCTCCCTTTGCCTTGCAATTGAGAAAATGCGTACACAACTGCTGAGGCGAAATTTTCCCGGGTTGGAAATTTAGTAATATCTGCCTGGCTATATGTCACCAAATAAACACTGCGTAGGTCACTTCTAAGGAGAGAATCTTCGGATAACGATTTACCCGGCTCCTCTGAACTAGATTCATTACTTTCATAGCTTTTCAAAAGATCCATAGTGTTGGTGGTTACTAATTTCACTGAACAATGGCAAAACAAGTGGCCAGAACGACACGCGAGTTGTTTATATCACGACCGGCATGATCAATTTTTGGCTTGTTACATCTCTGCTAAATAAAACACTGACGTTAACGTACGCGTAACTTAGAGAACACCGACCGGTGTGTCTATCCACGGCTCCCGGGAAGTTCAAACTTTTTGAGTTCTGAGGAAATGGAAAAAAATTGGCTGACACAATCGTGGACAAAACGGTTAAGAAAACGTACCCTTCCAAGCGTTTTGACAAGTAAACAATCGAACGACCATATTTTCCCCGCCCCCCTCCCCCCAACTCAATGTTGTTTGGTGGGTCACGAACAGTTTCACGGCAATCAGCATTTCCCAAATCAACATTGTATAGGGGGAGGGGGGGAGGGAGAAGGAACTTGTAGAAATTCGAGGGGAGGAATAGGAAATAATTGTTTTTGGTAGGCCGCGTTCAGATTTCTTAACGAGAATTGTCCACGATTGTAAAACAGACAAATTGTTTAAAAACAGAGATCTAACCCTGCACAGAAACCCAGTCGGGTGATATGTAATTGGACATTGGGTACTAATTAACGTCCAGGAATATTGCCGTTAATTGGTTCTAATTCGCGGAGATAATGGTTGTAATTAATTTGTAACGCAAAGAGATGCATTATCTCATCACCTCGCCAGTTATACAATGGTTTTTATGGGCGCCATTGACTCGCAAAGAAAGGCGTATATTGCATATTTGGCGCGGCAGAAGATATTACCAGCTGTAGAGATACTGAAACAATGCAACATTTCACTTGCATCGGTATACAGAATTCGAGACGAGTTCATATCCGTGAAACAGACCGGTCCCGTTTATACGCGCAGGCAAGTTGTACGCGCGTGACCAGAGAAAAATTATTCGCTGTTTGCGAGCGCTACGAAAAGAGGAAGGACATTTTTCTTCCAGTAGGATTAAGGAGCGGGCTGGTCTAAAGCCTAATGAAGTAAGCAGCAGGACCGTTTGGCGTTTTCTGCACAAGGAAGGCTACCACTTCCTGCAGGCGCGTAAAAAAGGCTTGATGTCCGAGGATGACATGCGTCAACGTGTTCACTTTGCAAAGAACATAAAAAATAACCACTCTCGGGATATTTGGTGCAATACGGTTGCTTTAAATTTGGATGGTGTCAGTTTCTATTATAAAAGAAATCTGGCGGATCAAGCTAGAACGCCACAAGGGAGAGTATGGAGGAGAGCATGCGAAGGGCTTATTCAGGGATGCACAGCTAAAGGATGCAAAGAGGGGAGTGGAGGTCGCGTTTTAAGATTAATGGTGGCCATTAGTTACGATAAAGGAGTAATTGAGTGTCATGCATATGATAATCTGGACAGCCGTTCATTTGCCTCTTTTGTTAATGGAAAATTTGATTCTATGTTTGCAAGAGCAGACAAGAATGGTTCTCGCATGTTTGTACAACTCAACGCACCGAACCAGAATTCTGCTCTTGTTAGAAGAGTACTTAAAATAAAAAGGGCAAAACAATTATGTATTCCGCCTCGCAGCCGTGACATAGATGCTATCGAGAATTTCCTTAATCTTGTTTAAAAAAAGCTGAGAAAACAGGCTGTAGAATTAAACATTACGCGTGAGACATTCGATGAATTTTCATCACGTGTAATTAGAACAATGTACAACTTTCCATCAGAGGTAATCGACAAGATTATAGACACTATGGGTGGCCGTATGGATCCCATTATTACTGGAAAAGGACAACGCACTAAGTATTAATACTTGTATTTAATATACATTTATTATTCTTGCAACTCAGGACACGAAGGCAGTCTTTTCTGACCAAGTAATAATCAGAAGATTACGTCACGCTAGTATTTTATTGTGTTACATAGTACAGCGTGCGTGACAGGCATGTCACAAACGTCAACAAATACATTCTACAAGAGAAAATGTGTCCATTTCTTGCCGTAACATCTACCTTTCTTCCGTTTGTTTACATATAACTCTTAATAACGCAAAATACTTTAATTGCATACGATTAACAAGAAGACATTTAGCACTTTCAACGATTAACAACGATTAACAGCAGTTTTGTATTAAAAGAAATGACTATCTATTCTTATCAAGAGCATTCGGTGTTAACCGTTGAAAACCTGTGTTAATCGTTGTTTTATTTCACCATTGCCTTGAAACTGTCAAGTTAATCGTTACATGCCGAATTCTAGGTCTGGCTCGCCACAAATAAGCCGGCTTACAAAACATCGTGCACATGGCGGGATTTCTCTTTGCTGCTCCCGCGGGATTTGAAAATTGAAATAAAAAATTCTCCAACGCACATTCATCATTTCCGTTTCACGTTCATCTACTAAGCCATTTTTAATATACATGAGCGGACGCTTTCCTGTGCAGAAGATTGGAGTATCAGCAGTCAGGGAAATATCCTTTGCAAAATGAGTTTTTGGTGCGCGCTGAAATAGTTGTGATGCTTGTTGGAAAAGTGAACTGAAATCCCAAATTCCTTCAATAAAAATTCCTTCGCCGATAACCAGCGTTCATTACGATCCAGTTTCAGCGCGAGATGATAATGTTCACCACCGTTCTTATGTTTCTCCCGACAGCAACACCACTGAACAACTCTCCCTTTGCCTTGCAATTGAGAAAATGCGTACACAACTGCTGAGGCGAAATTTTCCCGGGTTGGAAATTTAGTAATATCTGCCTGGCTATATGTCACCAAATAAACACTGCGTAGGTCACTTCTAAGGAGAGAATCTTCGGATAACGATTTACCCGGCTCCTCTGAACTAGATTCATTACTTTCATAGCTTTTCAAAAGATCCATAGTGTTGGTGGTTACTAATTTCACTGAACAATGGCAAAACAAGTGGCCAGAACGACACGCGAGTTGTTTATATCACGACCGGCATGATCAATTTTTGGCTTGTTACATCTCTGCTAAATAAAACACTGACGTTAACGTACGCGTAACTTAGAGAACACCGACCGGTGTGTCTATCCACGGCTCCCGGGAAGTTCAAACTTTTTGAGTTCTGAGGAAATGGAAAAAAATTGGCTGACACAATCGTGGACAAAACGGTTAAGAAAACGTACCCTTCCAAGCGTTTTGACAAGTAAACAATCGAACGACCATATTTTCCCCGCCCCCCTCCCCCCAACTCAATGTTGTTTGGTGGGTCACGAACAGTTTCACGGCAATCAGCATTTCCCAAATCAACATTGTATAGGGGGAGGGGGGGAGGGAGAAGGAACTTGTAGAAATTCGAGGGGAGGAATAGGAAATAATTGTTTTTGGTAGGCCGCGTTCAGATTTCTTAACGAGAATTGTCCACGATTGTAAAACAGACAAATTGTTTAAAAACAGAGATCTAACCCTGCACAGAAACCCAGTCGGGTGATATGTAATTGGACATTGGGTACTAATTAACGTCCAGGAATATTGCCGTTAATTGGTTCTAATTCGCGGAGATAATGGTTGTAATTAATTTGTAACGCAAAGAGATGCATTATCTCATCACCTCGCCAGTTATACAATGGTTTTTATGGGCGCCATTGACTCGCAAAGAAAGGCGTATATTGCATATTTGGCGCGGCAGAAGATATTACCAGCTGTAGAGATACTGAAACAATGCAACATTTCACTTGCATCGGTATACAGAATTCGAGACGAGTTCATATCCGTGAAACAGACCGGTCCCGTTTATACGCGCAGGCAAGTTGTACGCGCGTGACCAGAGAAAAATTATTCGCTGTTTGCGAGCGCTACGAAAAGAGGAAGGACATTTTTCTTCCAGTAGGATTAAGGAGCGGGCTGGTCTAAAGCCTAATGAAGTAAGCAGCAGGACCGTTTGGCGTTTTCTGCACAAGGAAGGCTACCACTTCCTGCAGGCGCGTAAAAAAGGCTTGATGTCCGAGGATGACATGCGTCAACGTGTTCACTTTGCAAAGAACATAAAAAATAACCACTCTCGGGATATTTGGTGCAATACGGTTGCTTTAAATTTGGATGGTGTCAGTTTCTATTATAAAAGAAATCTGGCGGATCAAGCTAGAACGCCACAAGGGAGAGTATGGAGGAGAGCATGCGAAGGGCTTATTCAGGGATGCACAGCTAAAGGATGCAAAGAGGGGAGTGGAGGTCGCGTTTTAAGATTAATGGTGGCCATTAGTTACGATAAAGGAGTAATTGAGTGTCATGCATATGATAATCTGGACAGCCGTTCATTTGCCTCTTTTGTTAATGGAAAATTTGATTCTATGTTTGCAAGAGCAGACAAGAATGGTTCTCGCATGTTTGTACAACTCAACGCACCGAACCAGAATTCTGCTCTTGTTAGAAGAGTACTTAAAATAAAAAGGGCAAAACAATTATGTATTCCGCCTCGCAGCCGTGACATAGATGCTATCGAGAATTTCCTTAATCTTGTTTAAAAAAAGCTGAGAAAACAGGCTGTAGAATTAAACATTACGCGTGAGACATTCGATGAATTTTCATCACGTGTAATTAGAACAATGTACAACTTTCCATCAGAGGTAATCGACAAGATTATAGACACTATGGGTGGCCGTATGGATCCCATTATTACTGGAAAAGGACAACGCACTAAGTATTAATACTTGTATTTAATATACATTTATTATTCTTGCAACTCAGGACACGAAGGCAGTCTTTTCTGACCAAGTAATAATCAGAAGATTACGTCACGCTAGTATTTTATTGTGTTACATAGTACAGCGTGCGTGACAGGCATGTCACAAACGTCAACAAATACATTCTACAAGAGAAAATGTGTCCATTTCTTGCCGTAACATCTACCTTTCTTCCGTTTGTTTACATATAACTCTTAATAACGCAAAATACTTTAATTGCATACGATTAACAAGAAGACATTTAGCACTTTCAACGATTAACAACGATTAACAGCAGTTTTGTATTAAAAGAAATGACTATCTATTCTTTTCAAGAGCATTCGGTGTTAACCGTTGAAAACCTGTGTTAATCGTTGTTTTATTTCACCATTGCCTTGAAACTGTCAAGTTAATCGTTACATGCCGAATTCTAGGTCTGGCTCGCCACAAATAAGCCGGCTTACAAAACATCGTGCACATGGCGGGATTTCTCTTTGCTGCTCCCGCGGGATTTGAAAATTGAAATAAAAAATTCTCCAACGCACATTCATCATTTCCGTTTCACGTTCATCTACTAAGCCATTTTTAATATACATGAGCGGACGCTTTCCTGTGCAGAAGATTGGAGTATCAGCAGTCAGGGAAATATCCTTTGCAAAATGAGTTTTTGGTGCGCGCTGAAATAGTTGTGATGCTTGTTGGAAAAGTGAACTGAAATCCCAAATTCCTTCAATAAAAATTCCTTCGCCGATAACCAGCGTTCATTACGATCCAGTTTCAGCGCGAGATGATAATGTTCACCACCGTTCTTATGTTTCTCCCGACAGCAACACCACTGAACAACTCTCCCTTTGCCTTGCAATTGAGAAAATGCGTACACAACTGCTGAGGCGAAATTTTCCCGGGTTGGAAATTTAGTAATATCTGCCTGGCTATATGTCACCAAATAAACACTGCGTAGGTCACTTCTAAGGAGAGAATCTTCGGATAACGATTTACCCGGCTCCTCTGAACTAGATTCATTACTTTCATAGCTTTTCAAAAGATCCATAGTGTTGGTGGTTACTAATTTCACTGAACAATGGCAAAACAAGTGGCCAGAACGACACGCGAGTTGTTTATATCACGACCGGCATGATCAATTTTTGGCTTGTTACATCTCTGCTAAATAAAACACTGACGTTAACGTACGCGTAACTTAGAGAACACCGACCGGTGTGTCTATCCACGGCTCCCGGGAAGTTCAAACTTTTTGAGTTCTGAGGAAATGGAAAAAAATTGGCTGACACAATCGTGGACAAAACGGTTAAGAAAACGTACCCTTCCAAGCGTTTTGACAAGTAAACAATCGAACGACCATATTTTCCCCGCCCCCCTCCCCCCAACTCAATGTTGTTTGGTGGGTCACGAACAGTTTCACGGCAATCAGCATTTCCCAAATCAACATTGTATAGGGGGAGGGGGGAGGGAGAAGGAACTTGTAGAAATTCGAGGGGAGGAATAGGAAATAATTGTTTTTGGTAGGCCGCGTTCAGATTTCTTAACGAGAATTGTCCACGATTGTAAAACAGACAAATTGTTTAAAAACAGAGATCTAACCCTGCACAGAAACCCAGTCGGGTGATATGTAATTGGACATTGGGTACTAATTAACGTCCAGGAATATTGCCGTTAATTGGTTCTAATTCGCGGAGATAATGGTTGTAATTAATTTGTAACGCAAAGAGATGCATTATCTCATCACCTCGCCAGTTATACAATGGTTTTTATGGGCGCCATTGACTCGCAAAGAAAGGCGTATATTGCATATTTGGCGCGGCAGAAGATATTACCAGCTGTAGAGATACTGAAACAATGCAACATTTCACTTGCATCGGTATACAGAATTCGAGACGAGTTCATATCCGTGAAACAGACCGGTCCCGTTTATACGCGCAGGCAAGTTGTACGCGCGTGACCAGAGAAAAATTATTCGCTGTTTGCGAGCGCTACGAAAAGAGGAAGGACATTTTTCTTCCAGTAGGATTAAGGAGCGGGCTGGTCTAAAGCCTAATGAAGTAAGCAGCAGGACCGTTTGGCGTTTTCTGCACAAGGAAGGCTACCACTTCCTGCAGGCGCGTAAAAAAGGCTTGATGTCCGAGGATGACATGCGTCAACGTGTTCACTTTGCAAAGAACATAAAAAATAACCACTCTCGGGATATTTGGTGCAATACGGTTGCTTTAAATTTGGATGGTGTCAGTTTCTATTATAAAAGAAATCTGGCGGATCAAGCTAGAACGCCACAAGGGAGAGTATGGAGGAGAGCATGCGAAGGGCTTATTCAGGGATGCACAGCTAAAGGATGCAAAGAGGGGAGTGGAGGTCGCGTTTTAAGATTAATGGTGGCCATTAGTTACGATAAAGGAGTAATTGAGTGTCATGCATATGATAATCTGGACAGCCGTTCATTTGCCTCTTTTGTTAATGGAAAATTTGATTCTATGTTTGCAAGAGCAGACAAGAATGGTTCTCGCATGTTTGTACAACTCAACGCACCGAACCAGAATTCTGCTCTTGTTAGAAGAGTACTTAAAATAAAAAGGGCAAAACAATTATGTATTCCGCCTCGCAGCCGTGACATAGATGCTATCGAGAATTTCCTTAATCTTGTTTAAAAAAAGCTGAGAAAACAGGCTGTAGAATTAAACATTACGCGTGAGACATTCGATGAATTTTCATCACGTGTAATTAGAACAATGTACAACTTTCCATCAGAGGTAATCGACAAGATTATAGACACTATGGGTGGCCGTATGGATCCCATTATTACTGGAAAAGGACAACGCACTAAGTATTAATACTTGTATTTAATATACATTTATTATTCTTGCAACTCAGGACACGAAGGCAGTCTTTTCTGACCAAGTAATAATCAGAAGATTACGTCACGCTAGTATTTTATTGTGTTACATAGTACAGCGTGCGTGACAGGCATGTCACAAACGTCAACAAATACATTCTACAAGAGAAAATGTGTCCATTTCTTGCCGTAACATCTACCTTTCTTCCGTTTGTTTACATATAACTCTTAATAACGCAAAATACTTTAATTGCATACGATTAACAAGAAGACATTTAGCACTTTCAACGATTAACAACGATTAACAGCAGTTTTGTATTAAAAGAAATGACTATCTATTCTTTTCAAGAGCATTCGGTGTTAACCGTTGAAAACCTGTGTTAATCGTTGTTTTATTTCACCATTGCCTTGAAACTGTCAAGTTAATCGTTACATGCCGAATTCTAGGTCTGGCTCGCCACAAATAAGCCGGCTTACAAAACATCGTGCACATGGCGGGATTTCTCTTTGCTGCTCCCGCGGGATTTGAAAATTGAAATAAAAAATTCTCCAACGCACATTCATCATTTCCGTTTCACGTTCATCTACTAAGCCATTTTTAATATACATGAGCGGACGCTTTCCTGTGCAGAAGATTGGAGTATCAGCAGTCAGGGAAATATCCTTTGCAAAATGAGTTTTTGGTGCGCGCTGAAATAGTTGTGATGCTTGTTGGAAAAGTGAACTGAAATCCCAAATTCCTTCAATAAAAATTCCTTCGCCGATAACCAGCGTTCATTACGATCCAGTTTCAGCGCGAGATGATAATGTTCACCACCGTTCTTATGTTTCTCCCGACAGCAACACCACTGAACAACTCTCCCTTTGCCTTGCAATTGAGAAAATGCGTACACAACTGCTGAGGCGAAATTTTCCCGGGTTGGAAATTTAGTAATATCTGCCTGGCTATATGTCACCAAATAAACACTGCGTAGGTCACTTCTAAGGAGAGAATCTTCGGATAACGATTTACCCGGCTCCTCTGAACTAGATTCATTACTTTCATAGCTTTTCAAAAGATCCATAGTGTTGGTGGTTACTAATTTCACTGAACAATGGCAAAACAAGTGGCCAGAACGACACGCGAGTTGTTTATATCACGACCGGCATGATCAATTTTTGGCTTGTTACATCTCTGCTAAATAAAACACTGACGTTAACGTACGCGTAACTTAGAGAACACCGACCGGTGTGTCTATCCACGGCTCCCGGGAAGTTCAAACTTTTTGAGTTCTGAGGAAATGGAAAAAAATTGGCTGACACAATCGTGGACAAAACGGTTAAGAAAACGTACC
>NW_028146570.1:0-13891 GCF_977016875.1 Pavona decussata
CAATTACTCCTTTATCGTAACTAATGGCCACCATTAATCTTAAAACGCGACCTCCACTCCCCTCTTTGCATCCTTTAGCTGTGCATCCCTGAATAAGCCCTTCGCATGCTCTCCTCCATACTCTCCCTTGTGGCGTTCTAGCTTGATCCGCCAGATTTCTTTTATAATAGAAACTGACACCATCCAAATTTAAAGCAACCGTATTGCACCAAATATCCCGAGAGTGGTTATTTTTTATGTTCTTTGCAAAGTGAACACGTTGACGCATGTCATCCTCGGACATCAAGCCTTTTTTACGCGCCTGCAGGAAGTGGTAGCCTTCCTTGTGCAGAAAACGCCAAACGGTCCTGCTGCTTACTTCATTAGGCTTTAGACCAGCCCGCTCCTTAATCCTACTGGAAGAAAAATGTCCTTCCTCTTTTCGTAGCGCTCGCAAACAGCGAATAATTTTTCTCTGGTCACGCGCGTACAACTTGCCTGCGCGTATAAACGGGACCGGTCTGTTTCACGGATATGAACTCGTCTCGAATTCTGTATACCGATGCAAGTGAAATGTTGCATTGTTTCAGTATCTCTACAGCTGGTAATATCTTCTGCCGCGCCAAATATGCAATATACGCCTTTCTTTGCGAGTCAATGGCGCCCATAAAAACCATTGTATAACTGGCGAGGTGATGAGATAATGCATCTCTTTGCGTTACAAATTAATTACAACCATTATCTCCGCGAATTAGAACCAATTAACGGCAATATTCCTGGACGTTAATTAGTACCCAATGTCCAATTACATATCACCCGACTGGGTTTCTGTGCAGGGTTAGATCTCTGTTTTTAAACAATTTGTCTGTTTTACAATCGTGGACAATTCTCGTTAAGAAATCTGAACGCGGCCTACCAAAAACAATTATTTCCTATTCCTCCCCTCGAATTTCTACAAGTTCCTTCTCCCTCCCCCCCTCCCCCTATACAATGTTGATTTGGGAAATGCTGATTGCCGTGAAACTGTTCGTGACCCACCAAACAACATTGAGTTGGGGGGAGGGGGGCGGGGAAAATATGGTCGTTCGATTGTTTACTTGTCAAAACGCTTGGAAGGGTACGTTTTCTTAACCGTTTTGTCCACGATTGTGTCAGCCAATTTTTTTCCATTTCCTCAGAACTCAAAAAGTTTGAACTTCCCGGGAGCCGTGGATAGACACACCGGTCGGTGTTCTCTAAGTTACGCGTACGTTAACGTCAGTGTTTTATTTAGCAGAGATGTAACAAGCCAAAAATTGATCATGCCGGTCGTGATATAAACAACTCGCGTGTCGTTCTGGCCACTTGTTTTGCCATTGTTCAGTGAAATTAGTAACCACCAACACTATGGATCTTTTGAAAAGCTATGAAAGTAATGAATCTAGTTCAGAGGAGCCGGGTAAATCGTTATCCGAAGATTCTCTCCTTAGAAGTGACCTACGCAGTGTTTATTTGGTGACATATAGCCAGGCAGATATTACTAAATTTCCAACCCGGGAAAATTTCGCCTCAGCAGTTGTGTACGCATTTTCTCAATTGCAAGGCAAAGGGAGAGTTGTTCAGTGGTGTTGCTGTCGGGAGAAACATAAGAACGGTGGTGAACATTATCATCTCGCGCTGAAACTGGATCGTAATGAACGCTGGTTATCGGCGAAGGAATTTTTATTGAAGGAATTTGGGATTTCAGTTCACTTTTCCAACAAGCATCACAACTATTTCAGCGCGCACCAAAAACTCATTTTGCAAAGGATATTTCCCTGACTGCTGATACTCCAATCTTCTGCACAGGAAAGCGTCCGCTCATGTATATTAAAAATGGCTTAGTAGATGAACGTGAAACGGAAATGATGAATGTGCGTTGGAGAATTTTTTATTTCAATTTTCAAATCCCGCGGGAGCAGCAAAGAGAAATCCCGCCATGTGCACGATGTTTTGTAAGCCGGCTTATTTGTGGCGAGCCAGACCTAGAATTCGGCATGTAACGATTAACTTGACAGTTTCAAGGCAATGGTGAAATAAAACAACGATTAACACAGGTTTTCAACGGTTAACACCGAATGCTCTTGAAAAGAATAGATAGTCATTTCTTTTAATACAAAACTGCTGTTAATCGTTGTTAATCGTTGAAAGTGCTAAATGTCTTCTTGTTAATCGTATGCAATTAAAGTATTTTGCGTTATTAAGAGTTATATGTAAACAAACGGAAGAAAGGTAGATGTTACGGCAAGAAATGGACACATTTTCTCTTGTAGAATGTATTTGTTGACGTTTGTGACATGCCTGTCACGCACGCTGTACTATGTAACACAATAAAATACTAGCGTGACGTAATCTTCTGATTATTACTTGGTCAGAAAAGACTGCCTTCGTGTCCTGAGTTGCAAGAATAATAAATGTATATTAAATACAAGTATTAATACTTAGTGCGTTGTCCTTTTCCAGTAATAATGGGATCCATACGGCCACCCATAGTGTCTATAATCTTGTCGATTACCTCTGATGGAAAGTTGTACATTGTTCTAATTACACGTGATGAAAATTCATCGAATGTCTCACGCGTAATGTTTAATTCTACAGCCTGTTTTCTCAGCTTTTTTTAAACAAGATTAAGGAAATTCTCGATAGCATCTATGTCACGGCTGCGAGGCGGAATACATAATTGTTTTGCCCTTTTTATTTTAAGTACTCTTCTAACAAGAGCAGAATTCTGGTTCGGTGCGTTGAGTTGTACAAACATGCGAGAACCATTCTTGTCTGCTCTTGCAAACATAGAATCAAATTTTCCATTAACAAAAGAGGCAAATGAACGGCTGTCCAGATTATCATATGCATGACACTCAATTACTCCTTTATCGTAACTAATGGCCACCATTAATCTTAAAACGCGACCTCCACTCCCCTCTTTGCATCCTTTAGCTGTGCATCCCTGAATAAGCCCTTCGCATGCTCTCCTCCATACTCTCCCTTGTGGCGTTCTAGCTTGATCCGCCAGATTTCTTTTATAATAGAAACTGACACCATCCAAATTTAAAGCAACCGTATTGCACCAAATATCCCGAGAGTGGTTATTTTTTATGTTCTTTGCAAAGTGAACACGTTGACGCATGTCATCCTCGGACATCAAGCCTTTTTTACGCGCCTGCAGGAAGTGGTAGCCTTCCTTGTGCAGAAAACGCCAAACGGTCCTGCTGCTTACTTCATTAGGCTTTAGACCAGCCCGCTCCTTAATCCTACTGGAAGAAAAATGTCCTTCCTCTTTTCGTAGCGCTCGCAAACAGCGAATAATTTTTCTCTGGTCACGCGCGTACAACTTGCCTGCGCGTATAAACGGGACCGGTCTGTTTCACGGATATGAACTCGTCTCGAATTCTGTATACCGATGCAAGTGAAATGTTGCATTGTTTCAGTATCTCTACAGCTGGTAATATCTTCTGCCGCGCCAAATATGCAATATACGCCTTTCTTTGCGAGTCAATGGCGCCCATAAAAACCATTGTATAACTGGCGAGGTGATGAGATAATGCATCTCTTTGCGTTACAAATTAATTACAACCATTATCTCCGCGAATTAGAACCAATTAACGGCAATATTCCTGGACGTTAATTAGTACCCAATGTCCAATTACATATCACCCGACTGGGTTTCTGTGCAGGGTTAGATCTCTGTTTTTAAACAATTTGTCTGTTTTACAATCGTGGACAATTCTCGTTAAGAAATCTGAACGCGGCCTACCAAAAACAATTATTTCCTATTCCTCCCCTCGAATTTCTACAAGTTCCTTCTCCCTCCCCCCCTCCCCCTATACAATGTTGATTTGGGAAATGCTGATTGCCGTGAAACTGTTCGTGACCCACCAAACAACATTGAGTTGGGGGGAGGGGGGCGGGGAAAATATGGTCGTTCGATTGTTTACTTGTCAAAACGCTTGGAAGGGTACGTTTTCTTAACCGTTTTGTCCACGATTGTGTCAGCCAATTTTTTTCCATTTCCTCAGAACTCAAAAAGTTTGAACTTCCCGGGAGCCGTGGATAGACACACCGGTCGGTGTTCTCTAAGTTACGCGTACGTTAACGTCAGTGTTTTATTTAGCAGAGATGTAACAAGCCAAAAATTGATCATGCCGGTCGTGATATAAACAACTCGCGTGTCGTTCTGGCCACTTGTTTTGCCATTGTTCAGTGAAATTAGTAACCACCAACACTATGGATCTTTTGAAAAGCTATGAAAGTAATGAATCTAGTTCAGAGGAGCCGGGTAAATCGTTATCCGAAGATTCTCTCCTTAGAAGTGACCTACGCAGTGTTTATTTGGTGACATATAGCCAGGCAGATATTACTAAATTTCCAACCCGGGAAAATTTCGCCTCAGCAGTTGTGTACGCATTTTCTCAATTGCAAGGCAAAGGGAGAGTTGTTCAGTGGTGTTGCTGTCGGGAGAAACATAAGAACGGTGGTGAACATTATCATCTCGCGCTGAAACTGGATCGTAATGAACGCTGGTTATCGGCGAAGGAATTTTTATTGAAGGAATTTGGGATTTCAGTTCACTTTTCCAACAAGCATCACAACTATTTCAGCGCGCACCAAAAACTCATTTTGCAAAGGATATTTCCCTGACTGCTGATACTCCAATCTTCTGCACAGGAAAGCGTCCGCTCATGTATATTAAAAATGGCTTAGTAGATGAACGTGAAACGGAAATGATGAATGTGCGTTGGAGAATTTTTTATTTCAATTTTCAAATCCCGCGGGAGCAGCAAAGAGAAATCCCGCCATGTGCACGATGTTTTGTAAGCCGGCTTATTTGTGGCGAGCCAGACCTAGAATTCGGCATGTAACGATTAACTTGACAGTTTCAAGGCAATGGTGAAATAAAACAACGATTAACACAGGTTTTCAACGGTTAACACCGAATGCTCTTGAAAAGAATAGATAGTCATTTCTTTTAATACAAAACTGCTGTTAATCGTTGTTAATCGTTGAAAGTGCTAAATGTCTTCTTGTTAATCGTATGCAATTAAAGTATTTTGCGTTATTAAGAGTTATATGTAAACAAACGGAAGAAAGGTAGATGTTACGGCAAGAAATGGACACATTTTCTCTTGTAGAATGTATTTGTTGACGTTTGTGACATGCCTGTCACGCACGCTGTACTATGTAACACAATAAAATACTAGCGTGACGTAATCTTCTGATTATTACTTGGTCAGAAAAGACTGCCTTCGTGTCCTGAGTTGCAAGAATAATAAATGTATATTAAATACAAGTATTAATACTTAGTGCGTTGTCCTTTTCCAGTAATAATGGGATCCATACGGCCACCCATAGTGTCTATAATCTTGTCGATTACCTCTGATGGAAAGTTGTACATTGTTCTAATTACACGTGATGAAAATTCATCGAATGTCTCACGCGTAATGTTTAATTCTACAGCCTGTTTTCTCAGCTTTTTTTAAACAAGATTAAGGAAATTCTCGATAGCATCTATGTCACGGCTGCGAGGCGGAATACATAATTGTTTTGCCCTTTTTATTTTAAGTACTCTTCTAACAAGAGCAGAATTCTGGTTCGGTGCGTTGAGTTGTACAAACATGCGAGAACCATTCTTGTCTGCTCTTGCAAACATAGAATCAAATTTTCCATTAACAAAAGAGGCAAATGAACGGCTGTCCAGATTATCATATGCATGACACTCAATTACTCCTTTATCGTAACTAATGGCCACCATTAATCTTAAAACGCGACCTCCACTCCCCTCTTTGCATCCTTTAGCTGTGCATCCCTGAATAAGCCCTTCGCATGCTCTCCTCCATACTCTCCCTTGTGGCGTTCTAGCTTGATCCGCCAGATTTCTTTTATAATAGAAACTGACACCATCCAAATTTAAAGCAACCGTATTGCACCAAATATCCCGAGAGTGGTTATTTTTTATGTTCTTTGCAAAGTGAACACGTTGACGCATGTCATCCTCGGACATCAAGCCTTTTTTACGCGCCTGCAGGAAGTGGTAGCCTTCCTTGTGCAGAAAACGCCAAACGATCCTGCTGCTTACTTCATTAGGCTTTAGACCAGCCCGCTCCTTAATCCTACTGGAAGAAAAATGTCCTTCCTCTTTTCGTAGCGCTCGCAAACAGCGAATAATTTTTCTCTGGTCACGCGCGTACAACTTGCCTGCGCGTATAAACGGGACCGGTCTGTTTCACGGATATGAACTCGTCTCGAATTCTGTATACCGATGCAAGTGAAATGTTGCATTGTTTCAGTATCTCTACAGCTGGTAATATCTTCTGCCGCGCCAAATATGCAATATACGCCTTTCTTTGCGAGTCAATGGCGCCCATAAAAACCATTGTATAACTGGCGAGGTGATGAGATAATGCATCTCTTTGCGTTACAAATTAATTACAACCATTATCTCCGCGAATTAGAACCAATTAACGGCAATATTCCTGGACGTTAATTAGTACCCAATGTCCAATTACATATCACCCGACTGGGTTTCTGTGCAGGGTTAGATCTCTGTTTTTAAACAATTTGTCTGTTTTACAATCGTGGACAATTCTCGTTAAGAAATCTGAACGCGGCCTACCAAAAACAATTATTTCCTATTCCTCCCCTCGAATTTCTACAAGTTCCTTCTCCCTCCCCCCCTCCCCCTATACAATGTTGATTTGGGAAATGCTGATTGCCGTGAAACTGTTCGTGACCCACCAAACAACATTGAGTTGGGGGGAGGGGGGCGGGGAAAATATGGTCGTTCGATTGTTTACTTGTCAAAACGCTTGGAAGGGTACGTTTTCTTAACCGTTTTGTCCACGATTGTGTCAGCCAATTTTTTTCCATTTCCTCAGAACTCAAAAAGTTTGAACTTCCCGGGAGCCGTGGATAGACACACCGGTCGGTGTTCTCTAAGTTACGCGTACGTTAACGTCAGTGTTTTATTTAGCAGAGATGTAACAAGCCAAAAATTGATCATGCCGGTCGTGATATAAACAACTCGCGTGTCGTTCTGGCCACTTGTTTTGCCATTGTTCAGTGAAATTAGTAACCACCAACACTATGGATCTTTTGAAAAGCTATGAAAGTAATGAATCTAGTTCAGAGGAGCCGGGTAAATCGTTATCCGAAGATTCTCTCCTTAGAAGTGACCTACGCAGTGTTTATTTGGTGACATATAGCCAGGCAGATATTACTAAATTTCCAACCCGGGAAAATTTCGCCTCAGCAGTTGTGTACGCATTTTCTCAATTGCAAGGCAAAGGGAGAGTTGTTCAGTGGTGTTGCTGTCGGGAGAAACATAAGAACGGTGGTGAACATTATCATCTCGCGCTGAAACTGGATCGTAATGAACGCTGGTTATCGGCGAAGGAATTTTTATTGAAGGAATTTGGGATTTCAGTTCACTTTTCCAACAAGCATCACAACTATTTCAGCGCGCACCAAAAACTCATTTTGCAAAGGATATTTCCCTGACTGCTGATACTCCAATCTTCTGCACAGGAAAGCGTCCGCTCATGTATATTAAAAATGGCTTAGTAGATGAACGTGAAACGGAAATGATGAATGTGCGTTGGAGAATTTTTTATTTCAATTTTCAAATCCCGCGGGAGCAGCAAAGAGAAATCCCGCCATGTGCACGATGTTTTGTAAGCCGGCTTATTTGTGGCGAGCCAGACCTAGAATTCGGCATGTAACGATTAACTTGACAGTTTCAAGGCAATGGTGAAATAAAACAACGATTAACACAGGTTTTCAACGGTTAACACCGAATGCTCTTGAAAAGAATAGATAGTCATTTCTTTTAATACAAAACTGCTGTTAATCGTTGTTAATCGTTGAAAGTGCTAAATGTCTTCTTGTTAATCGTATGCAATTAAAGTATTTTGCGTTATTAAGATTATATGTAAACAAACGGAAGAAAGGTAGATGTTACGGCAAGAAATGGACACATTTTCTCTTGTAGAATGTATTTGTTGACGTTTGTGACATGCCTGTCACGCACGCTGTACTATGTAACACAATAAAATACTAGCGTGACGTAATCTTCTGATTATTACTTGGTCAGAAAAGACTGCCTTCGTGTCCTGAGTTGCAAGAATAATAAATGTATATTAAATACAAGTATTAATACTTAGTGCGTTGTCCTTTTCCAGTAATAATGGGATCCATACGGCCACCCATAGTGTCTATAATCTTGTCGATTACCTCTGATGGAAAGTTGTACATTGTTCTAATTACACGTGATGAAAATTCATCGAATGTCTCACGCGTAATGTTTAATTCTACAGCCTGTTTTCTCAGCTTTTTTTAAACAAGATTAAGGAAATTCTCGATAGCATCTATGTCACGGCTGCGAGGCGGAATACATAATTGTTTTGCCCTTTTTATTTTAAGTACTCTTCTAACAAGAGCAGAATTCTGGTTCGGTGCGTTGAGTTGTACAAACATGCGAGAACCATTCTTGTCTGCTCTTGCAAACATAGAATCAAATTTTCCATTAACAAAAGAGGCAAATGAACGGCTGTCCAGATTATCATATGCATGACACTCAATTACTCCTTTATCGTAACTAATGGCCACCATTAATCTTAAAACGCGACCTCCACTCCCCTCTTTGCATCCTTTAGCTGTGCATCCCTGAATAAGCCCTTCGCATGCTCTCCTCCATACTCTCCCTTGTGGCGTTCTAGCTTGATCCGCCAGATTTCTTTTATAATAGAAACTGACACCATCCAAATTTAAAGCAACCGTATTGCACCAAATATCCCGAGAGTGGTTATTTTTTATGTTCTTTGCAAAGTGAACACGTTGACGCATGTCATCCTCGGACATCAAGCCTTTTTTACGCGCCTGCAGGAAGTGGTAGCCTTCCTTGTGCAGAAAACGCCAAACGGTCCTGCTGCTTACTTCATTAGGCTTTAGACCAGCCCGCTCCTTAATCCTACTGGAAGAAAAATGTCCTTCCTCTTTTCGTAGCGCTCGCAAACAGCGAATAATTTTTCTCTGGTCACGCGCGTACAACTTGCCTGCGCGTATAAACGGGACCGGTCTGTTTCACGGATATGAACTCGTCTCGAATTCTGTATACCGATGCAAGTGAAATGTTGCATTGTTTCAGTATCTCTACAGCTGGTAATATCTTCTGCCGCGCCAAATATGCAATATACGCCTTTCTTTGCGAGTCAATGGCGCCCATAAAAACCATTGTATAACTGGCGAGGTGATGAGATAATGCATCTCTTTGCGTTACAAATTAATTACAACCATTATCTCCGCGAATTAGAACCAATTAACGGCAATATTCCTGGACGTTAATTAGTACCCAATGTCCAATTACATATCACCCGACTGGGTTTCTGTGCAGGGTTAGATCTCTGTTTTTAAACAATTTGTCTGTTTTACAATCGTGGACAATTCTCGTTAAGAAATCTGAACGCGGCCTACCAAAAACAATTATTTCCTATTCCTCCCCTCGAATTTCTACAAGTTCCTTCTCCCTCCCCCCCCTCCCCCTATACAATGTTGATTTGGGAAATGCTGATTGCCGTGAAACTGTTCGTGACCCACCAAACAACATTGAGTTGGGGGGAGGGGGGCGGGGAAAATATGGTCGTTCGATTGTTTACTTGTCAAAACGCTTGGAAGGGTACGTTTTCTTAACCGTTTTGTCCACGATTGTGTCAGCCAATTTTTTTCCATTTCCTCAGAACTCAAAAAGTTTGAACTTCCCGGGAGCCGTGGATAGACACACCGGTCGGTGTTCTCTAAGTTACGCGTACGTTAACGTCAGTGTTTTATTTAGCAGAGATGTAACAAGCCAAAAATTGATCATGCCGGTCGTGATATAAACAACTCGCGTGTCGTTCTGGCCACTTGTTTTGCCATTGTTCAGTGAAATTAGTAACCACCAACACTATGGATCTTTTGAAAAGCTATGAAAGTAATGAATCTAGTTCAGAGGAGCCGGGTAAATCGTTATCCGAAGATTCTCTCCTTAGAAGTGACCTACGCAGTGTTTATTTGGTGACATATAGCCAGGCAGATATTACTAAATTTCCAACCCGGGAAAATTTCGCCTCAGCAGTTGTGTACGCATTTTCTCAATTGCAAGGCAAAGGGAGAGTTGTTCAGTGGTGTTGCTGTCGGGAGAAACATAAGAACGGTGGTGAACATTATCATCTCGCGCTGAAACTGGATCGTAATGAACGCTGGTTATCGGCGAAGGAATTTTTATTGAAGGAATTTGGGATTTCAGTTCACTTTTCCAACAAGCATCACAACTATTTCAGCGCGCACCAAAAACTCATTTTGCAAAGGATATTTCCCTGACTGCTGATACTCCAATCTTCTGCACAGGAAAGCGTCCGCTCATGTATATTAAAAATGGCTTAGTAGATGAACGTGAAACGGAAATGATGAATGTGCGTTGGAGAATTTTTTATTTCAATTTTCAAATCCCGCGGGAGCAGCAAAGAGAAATCCCGCCATGTGCACGATGTTTTGTAAGCCGGCTTATTTGTGGCGAGCCAGACCTAGAATTCGGCATGTAACGATTAACTTGACAGTTTCAAGGCAATGGTGAAATAAAACAACGATTAACACAGGTTTTCAACGGTTAACACCGAATGCTCTTGAAAAGAATAGATAGTCATTTCTTTTAATACAAAACTGCTGTTAATCGTTGTTAATCGTTGAAAGTGCTAAATGTCTTCTTGTTAATCGTATGCAATTAAAGTATTTTGCGTTATTAAGAGTTATATGTAAACAAACGGAAGAAAGGTAGATGTTACGGCAAGAAATGGACACATTTTCTCTTGTAGAATGTATTTGTTGACGTTTGTGACATGCCTGTCACGCACGCTGTACTATGTAACACAATAAAATACTAGCGTGACGTAATCTTCTGATTATTACTTGGTCAGAAAAGACTGCCTTCGTGTCCTGAGTTGCAAGAATAATAAATGTATATTAAATACAAGTATTAATACTTAGTGCGTTGTCCTTTTCCAGTAATAATGGGATCCATACGGCCACCCATAGTGTCTATAATCTTGTCGATTACCTCTGATGGAAAGTTGTACATTGTTCTAATTACACGTGATGAAAATTCATCGAATGTCTCACGCGTAATGTTTAATTCTACAGCCTGTTTTCTCAGCTTTTTTTAAACAAGATTAAGGAAATCTCGATAGCATCTATGTCACGGCTGCGAGGCGGAATACATAATTGTTTTGCCCTTTTTATTTAAGTACTCTTCTAACAAGAGCAGAATTCTGGTTCGGTGCGTTGAGTTGTACAAACATGCGAGAACCATTCTTGTCTGCTCTTGCAAACATAGAATCAAATTTTCCATTAACAAAAGAGGCAAATGAACGGCTGTCCAGATTATCATATGCATGACACTCAATTACTCCTTTATCGTAACTAATGGCCACCATTAATCTTAAAACGCGACCTCCACTCCCCTCTTTGCATCCTTTAGCTGTGCATCCCTGAATAAGCCCTTCGCATGCTCTCCTCCATACTCTCCCTTGTGGCGTTCTAGCTTGATCCGCCAGATTTCTTTTATAATAGAAACTGACACCATCCAATTTAAAGCAACCGTATTGCACCAAATATCCCGAGAGTGGTTATTTTTATGTTCTTTGCAAAGTGAACACGTTGACGCATGTCATCCTCGGACATCAAGCCTTTTTACGCGCCTGCAGGAAGTGGTAGCCTTCCTTGTGCAGAAAACGCCAACGGTCCTGCTGCTTACTTCATTAGGCTTTAGACCAGCCCGCTCCTTAATCCTACTGGAAGAAAAATGTCCTTCCTCTTTTCGTAGCGCTCGCAAACAGCGAATAATTTTTCTCTGGTCACGCGCGTACAACTTGCCTGCGCGTATAAACGGGACCGGTCTGTTTCACGGATATGAACTCGTCTCGAATTCTGTATACCGATGCAAGTGAAATGTTGCATTGTTTCAGTATCTCTACAGCTGGTAATATCTTCTGCCGCGCCAAATATGCAATATACGCCTTTCTTTGCGAGTCAATGGCGCCCATAAAAACCATTGTATAACTGGCGAGGTGATGAGATAATGCATCTCTTTGCGTTACAAATTAATTACAACCATTATCTCCGCGAATTAGAACCAATTAACGGCAATATTCCTGGACGTTAATTAGTACCCAATGTCCAATTACATATCACCCGACTGGGTTTCTGTGCAGGGTTAGATCTCTGTTTTTAAACAATTTGTCTGTTTTACAATCGTGGACAATTCTCGTTAAGAAATCTGAACGCGGCCTACCAAAAACAATTATTTCCTATTCCTCCCCTCGAATTTCTACAAGTTCCTTCTCCCTCCCCCCCTCCCCCTATACAATGTTGATTTGGGAAATGCTGATTGCCGTGAAACTGTTCGTGACCCACCAAACAACATTGAGTTGGGGGGAGGGGGGCGGGGAAAATATGGTCGTTCGATTGTTTACTTGTCAAAACGCTTGGAAGGGTACGTTTTCTTAACCGTTTTGTCCACGATTGTGTCAGCCAATTTTTTTTCCATTTCCTCAGAACTCAAAAAGTTTGAACTTCCCGGGAGCCGTGGATAGACACACCGGTCGGTGTTCTCTAAGTTACGCGTACGTTAACGTCAGTGTTTTATTTAGCAGAGATGTAACAAGCCAAAAATTGATCATGCCGGTCGTGATATAAACAACTCGCGTGTCCGTTCTGGCCACTTGTTTTGCCATTGTTCAGTGAAATTAGTAACCACCAACACTATGGATCTTTTGAAAAAGCTATGAAAGTAATGAATCTAGTTCAGAGGAGCCGGGTAAATCGTTATCCGAAGATTCTCTCCTTAGAAGTGACCTACGCAGTGTTTATTTGGTGACATATAGCCAGGCAGATATTACTAAATTTCCAACCCGGGAAAATTTCGCCTCAGCAGTTGTGTACGCATTTTCTCAATTGCAAGGCAAAGGGAGAGTTGTTCAGTGGTGTTGCTGTCGGAGAAACATAAGAACGGTGGTGAACATTATCATCTCGCGCTGAAACTGGATCGTAATGAACGCTGGTTATCGGCGAAGGAATTTTTATTGAAGGAATTGGATTTCAGTTCACTTTTCCCAACAAGCATCACAACTATTTCAGCGCGCACCAAAAACTCATTTTGCAAAGGATATTTCCCTGACTGCTGATACTCCAATCTTCTGCACAGGAAAGCGTCCGCTCATGTATATTAAAAATGGCTTAGTAGATGAAACGTGAAACGGAAATGATGAATGTGCGTTGGAGAATTTTTATTTCAATTTTCAAATCCCGCGGGAGCAGCAAAGAGAAATCCCGCCATGTGCACGATGTTTTTGTAAGCCGGCTTATTTGTGGCGAGCCAGACCTAGAATTCGGCATGTAACGATTAACTTGACAGTTTCAAGGCAATGGTGAAATAAAACAACGATTAACACAGGTTTTCAACGTTAACACCGAATGCTCTTGAAAAGAATAGATAGTCATTTCTTTTAATACAAAACTGCTGTTAATCGTTGTTAATCGTTGAAAGTGCTAAATGTCTTCTTGTTAATCGTATGCAATTAAAGTAATTTGCGTTATTAAGAGTTATATGTAAAACAAACGGAAGAAAGGTAGATGTTACGGCAAGAAATGGACACATTTTCTCTTGTAGAATGTATTTGTTGACGTTTGTGACATGCCTGTCACGCACGCTGTACTATGTAACACAATAAAATACTAGCGTGACGTAATCTTCTGATTATTACTTGGTCAGAAAAGACTGCCTTCGTGTCCTGAGTTGCAAGAATAATAAATGTATATTAAATACAAGTATTAATACTTAGTGCGTTGTCCTTTTCCAGTAATAATGGGA
>NW_028146571.1:0-15557 GCF_977016875.1 Pavona decussata
CTCGAATACATATATGTCCACTGATAAATTGAATCAAAGAACCAATTCTCCTCTCTTAATTGCCCCCACACTGTGGTTAGGGAGTGTTGGTTGTTTAAAAGATCAGAAAAAAAATCCACCTTGGCTGATAAAAATCTTAATTCTCATGACCTGGGGGGTTGAATAGTCTTTGAAATTACAAGGAGAAATTGGATGTTCAACACTCTTAGGCCCTAATGAGGCTGAATCGTGACTGATTGCAGTAAACTCACTGCAGATTCAGGCATTTTGACAACCAGAGGGTTAAATTTAATCCCAGCTGGCAAGTTGAATGTTTTAAGCTAGGCTGGGAGTTTGATTGAAACCGATCTAAAGCAAATCAAAAAATTCTGCACTGGGGATATATTTTAGAGTTGTTCAGCTTAAGTGTATCATGCAGCTGACAACAGAAGATTGATCTATTTTGAGAAAAGCAGACATTGATTGCAGTCTTGAACTGGGTCGAAATGTTCGACCCAGTCTCATATTGCCATCACGTCGTCGTCACCATCATTAATTTGGGTGTGTTTTCTTTTCTTTTTTTTTTAAAATTTATTTTTCTGTTATTTGCAAAGCCATCTTCAATTTGTATTGCTCCAAAGTCTCAGTGTCACACTTATAAAAAGTCATTAATGAGAATCAGATTTGATGTTTTGCTTTGCTTGTGACTGTCTGCAGCCTGACAGATGTCAGCCTCTGACAAGGATTTATTTCTGTCAAGCCGTCAACTCAGCACTGACTGACTGGGGTGCATTCATGCCGCGAGAAGCAGGCCACCAGGGCTACGTGCCTTCTGGGTGAGATGGACCCACTGCTTGCATGATCAACTGGACTGGAAGGTTAGTTGAGTTCAGTAGTCAGTTTAAATAGTTTGAAAGTTCTTAATGAACTGCATTCATGAGTGTTAGGGTTGATTATTATTATAATTATTAATAAGTTCTAAATTAATTGTTCCCACCAATGGAACCTCATGGCCATTTGAAGTCTCGAATACATATATGTCCACTGATAAATTGAATCAAAGAACCAATTCTCCTCTCTTAATTGCCCCCACACTGTGGTTAGGGAGTGTTGGTTGTTTAAAAGATCAGAAAAAAAATCCACCTTGGCTGATAAAAATCTTAATTCTCATGACCTGGGGGGTTGAATAGTCTTTGAAATTACAAGGAGAAATTGGATGTTCAACACTCTTAGGCCCTAATGAGGCTGAATCGTGACTGATTGCAGTAAACTCACTGCAGATTCAGGCATTTTGACAACCAGAGGGTTAAATTTAATCCCAGCTGGCAAGTTGAATGTTTTAAGCTAGGCTGGGAGTTTGATTGAAACCGATCTAAAGCAAATCAAAAAATTCTGCACTGGGGATATATTTTAGAGTTGTTCAGCTTAAGTGTATCATGCAGCTGACAACAGAAGATTGATCTATTTTGAGAAAAGCAGACATTGATTGCAGTCTTGAACTGGGTCGAAATGTTCGACCCAGTCTCATATTGCCATCACGTCGTCGTCACCATCATTAATTTGGGTGTGTTTTCTTTTCTTTTTTTTTTAAAATTTATTTTTCTGTTATTTGCAAAGCCATCTTCAATTTGTATTGCTCCAAAGTCTCAGTGTCACACTTATAAAAAGTCATTAATGAGAATCAGATTTGATGTTTTGCTTTGCTTGTGACTGTCTGCAGCCTGACAGATGTCAGCCTCTGACAAGGATTTATTTCTGTCAAGCCGTCAACTCAGCACTGACTGACTGGGGTGCATTCATGCCGCGAGAAGCAGGCCACCAGGGCTACGTGCCTTCTGGGTGAGATGGACCCACTGCTTGCATGATCAACTGGACTGGAAGGTTAGTTGAGTTCAGTAGTCAGTTTAAATAGTTTGAAAGTTCTTAATGAACTGCATTCATGAGTGTTAGGGTTGATTATTATTATAATTATTAATAAGTTCTAAATTAATTGTTCCCACCAATGGAACCTCATGGCCATTTGAAGTCTCGAATACATATATGTCCACTGATAAATTGAATCAAAGAACCAATTCTCCTCTCTTAATTGCCCCCACACTGTGGTTAGGGAGTGTTGGTTGTTTAAAAGATCAGAAAAAAAATCCACCTTGGCTGATAAAAATCTTAATTCTCATGACCTGGGGGGTTGAATAGTCTTTGAAATTACAAGGAGAAATTGGATGTTCAACACTCTTAGGCCCTAATGAGGCTGAATCGTGACTGATTGCAGTAAACTCACTGCAGATTCAGGCATTTTGACAACCAGAGGGTTAAATTTAATCCCAGCTGGCAAGTTGAATGTTTTAAGCTAGGCTGGGAGTTTGATTGAAACCGATCTAAAGCAAATCAAAAAATTCTGCACTGGGGATATATTTTAGAGTTGTTCAGCTTAAGTGTATCATGCAGCTGACAACAGAAGATTGATCTATTTTGAGAAAAGCAGACATTGATTGCAGTCTTGAACTGGGTCGAAATGTTCGACCCAGTCTCATATTGCCATCACGTCGTCGTCACCATCATTAATTTGGGTGTGTTTTCTTTTCTTTTTTTTTTTAAAATTTATTTTTCTGTTATTTGCAAAGCCATCTTCAATTTGTATTGCTCCAAAGTCTCAGTGTCACACTTATAAAAAGTCATTAATGAGAATCAGATTTGATGTTTTGCTTTGCTTGTGACTGTCTGCAGCCTGACAGATGTCAGCCTCTGACAAGGATTTATTTCTGTCAAGCCGTCAACTCAGCACTGACTGACTGGGGTGCATTCATGCCGCGAGAAGCAGGCCACCAGGGCTACGTGCCTTCTGGGTGAGATGGACCCACTGCTTGCATGATCAACTGGACTGGAAGGTTAGTTGAGTTCAGTAGTCAGTTTAAATAGTTTGAAAGTTCTTAATGAACTGCATTCATGAGTGTTAGGGTTGATTATTATTATAATTATTAATAAGTTCTAAATTAATTGTTCCCACCAATGGAACCTCATGGCCATTTGAAGTCTCGAATACATATATGTCCACTGATAAATTGAATCAAAGAACCAATTCTCCTCTCTTAATTGCCCCCACACTGTGGTTAGGGAGTGTTGGTTGTTTAAAAGATCAGAAAAAAAATCCACCTTGGCTGATAAAAATCTTAATTCTCATGACCTGGGGGGTTGAATAGTCTTTGAAATTACAAGGAGAAATTGGATGTTCAACACTCTTAGGCCCTAATGAGGCTGAATCGTGACTGATTGCAGTAAACTCACTGCAGATTCAGGCATTTTGACAACCAGAGGGTTAAATTTAATCCCAGCTGGCAAGTTGAATGTTTTAAGCTAGGCTGGGAGTTTGATTGAAACCGATCTAAAGCAAATCAAAAAATTCTGCACTGGGGATATATTTTAGAGTTGTTCAGCTTAAGTGTATCATGCAGCTGACAACAGAAGATTGATCTATTTTGAGAAAAGCAGACATTGATTGCAGTCTTGAACTGGGTCGAAATGTTCGACCCAGTCTCATATTGCCATCACGTCGTCGTCACCATCATTAATTTGGGTGTGTTTTCTTTTCTTTTTTTTTTTAAAATTTATTTTTCTGTTATTTGCAAAGCCATCTTCAATTTGTATTGCTCCAAAGTCTCAGTGTCACACTTATAAAAAGTCATTAATGAGAATCAGATTTGATGTTTTGCTTTGCTTGTGACTGTCTGCAGCCTGACAGATGTCAGCCTCTGACAAGGATTTATTTCTGTCAAGCCGTCAACTCAGCACTGACTGACTGGGGTGCATTCATGCCGCGAGAAGCAGGCCACCAGGGCTACGTGCCTTCTGGGTGAGATGGACCCACTGCTTGCATGATCAACTGGACTGGAAGGTTAGTTGAGTTCAGTAGTCAGTTTAAATAGTTTGAAAGTTCTTAATGAACTGCATTCATGAGTGTTAGGGTTGATTATTATTATAATTATTAATAAGTTCTAAATTAATTGTTCCCACCAATGGAACCTCATGGCCATTTGAAGTCTCGAATACATATATGTCCACTGATAAATTGAATCAAAGAACCAATTCTCCTCTCTTAATTGCCCCCACACTGTGGTTAGGGAGTGTTGGTTGTTTAAAAGATCAGAAAAAAAATCCACCTTGGCTGATAAAAATCTTAATTCTCATGACCTGGGGGGTTGAATAGTCTTTGAAATTACAAGGAGAAATTGGATGTTCAACACTCTTAGGCCCTAATGAGGCTGAATCGTGACTGATTGCAGTAAACTCACTGCAGATTCAGGCATTTTGACAACCAGAGGGTTAAATTTAATCCCAGCTGGCAAGTTGAATGTTTTAAGCTAGGCTGGGAGTTTGATTGAAACCGATCTAAAGCAAATCAAAAAATTCTGCACTGGGGATATATTTTAGAGTTGTTCAGCTTAAGTGTATCATGCAGCTGACAACAGAAGATTGATCTATTTTGAGAAAAGCAGACATTGATTGCAGTCTTGAACTGGGTCGAAATGTTCGACCCAGTCTCATATTGCCATCACGTCGTCGTCACCATCATTAATTTGGGTGTGTTTTCTTTTCTTTTTTTTTTAAAATTTATTTTTCTGTTATTTGCAAAGCCATCTTCAATTTGTATTGCTCCAAAGTCTCAGTGTCACACTTATAAAAAGTCATTAATGAGAATCAGATTTGATGTTTTGCTTTGCTTGTGACTGTCTGCAGCCTGACAGATGTCAGCCTCTGACAAGGATTTATTTCTGTCAAGCCGTCAACTCAGCACTGACTGACTGGGGTGCATTCATGCCGCGAGAAGCAGGCCACCAGGGCTACGTGCCTTCTGGGTGAGATGGACCCACTGCTTGCATGATCAACTGGACTGGAAGGTTAGTTGAGTTCAGTAGTCAGTTTAAATAGTTTGAAAGTTCTTAATGAACTGCATTCATGAGTGTTAGGGTTGATTATTATTATAATTATTAATAAGTTCTAAATTAATTGTTCCCACCAATGGAACCTCATGGCCATTTGAAGTCTCGAATACATATATGTCCACTGATAAATTGAATCAAAGAACCAATTCTCCTCTCTTAATTGCCCCCACACTGTGGTTAGGGAGTGTTGGTTGTTTAAAAGATCAGAAAAAAAATCCACCTTGGCTGATAAAAATCTTAATTCTCATGACCTGGGGGGTTGAATAGTCTTTGAAATTACAAGGAGAAATTGGATGTTCAACACTCTTAGGCCCTAATGAGGCTGAATCGTGACTGATTGCAGTAAACTCACTGCAGATTCAGGCATTTTGACAACCAGAGGGTTAAATTTAATCCCAGCTGGCAAGTTGAATGTTTTAAGCTAGGCTGGGAGTTTGATTGAAACCGATCTAAAGCAAATCAAAAAATTCTGCACTGGGGATATATTTTAGAGTTGTTCAGCTTAAGTGTATCATGCAGCTGACAACAGAAGATTGATCTATTTTGAGAAAAGCAGACATTGATTGCAGTCTTGAACTGGGTCGAAATGTTCGACCCAGTCTCATATTGCCATCACGTCGTCGTCACCATCATTAATTTGGGTGTGTTTTCTTTTCTTTTTTTTTTTAAAATTTATTTTTCTGTTATTTGCAAAGCCATCTTCAATTTGTATTGCTCCAAAGTCTCAGTGTCACACTTATAAAAAGTCATTAATGAGAATCAGATTTGATGTTTTGCTTTGCTTGTGACTGTCTGCAGCCTGACAGATGTCAGCCTCTGACAAGGATTTATTTCTGTCAAGCCGTCAACCCAGCACTGACTGACTGGGGTGCATTCATGCCGCGAGAAGCAGGCCACCAGGGCTACGTGCCTTCTGGGTGAGATGGACCCACTGCTTGCATGATCAACTGGACTGGAAGGTTAGTTGAGTTCAGTAGTCAGTTTAAATAGTTTGAAAGTTCTTAATGAACTGCATTCATGAGTGTTAGGGTTGATTATTATTATAATTATTAATAAGTTCTAAATTAATTGTTCCCACCAATGGAACCTCATGGCCATTTGAAGTCTCGAATACATATATGTCCACTGATAAATTGAATCAAAGAACCAATTCTCCTCTCTTAATTGCCCCCACACTGTGGTTAGGGAGTGTTGGTTGTTTAAAAGATCAGAAAAAAAATCCACCTTGGCTGATAAAAATCTTAATTCTCATGACCTGGGGGGTTGAATAGTCTTTGAAATTACAAGGAGAAATTGGATGTTCAACACTCTTAGGCCCTAATGAGGCTGAATCGTGACTGATTGCAGTAAACTCACTGCAGATTCAGGCATTTTGACAACCAGAGGGTTAAATTTAATCCCAGCTGGCAAGTTGAATGTTTTAAGCTAGGCTGGGAGTTTGATTGAAACCGATCTAAAGCAAATCAAAAAATTCTGCACTGGGGATATATTTTAGAGTTGTTCAGCTTAAGTGTATCATGCAGCTGACAACAGAAGATTGATCTATTTTGAGAAAAGCAGACATTGATTGCAGTCTTGAACTGGGTCGAAATGTTCGACCCAGTCTCATATTGCCATCACGTCGTCGTCACCATCATTAATTTGGGTGTGTTTTCTTTTCTTTTTTTTTTTAAAATTTATTTTTCTGTTATTTGCAAAGCCATCTTCAATTTGTATTGCTCCAAAGTCTCAGTGTCACACTTATAAAAAGTCATTAATGAGAATCAGATTTGATGTTTTGCTTTGCTTGTGACTGTCTGCAGCCTGACAGATGTCAGCCTCTGACAAGGATTTATTTCTGTCAAGCCGTCAACTCAGCACTGACTGACTGGGGTGCATTCATGCCGCGAGAAGCAGGCCACCAGGGCTACGTGCCTTCTGGGTGAGATGGACCCACTGCTTGCATGATCAACTGGACTGGAAGGTTAGTTGAGTTCAGTAGTCAGTTTAAATAGTTTGAAAGTTCTTAATGAACTGCATTCATGAGTGTTAGGGTTGATTATTATTATAATTATTAATAAGTTCTAAATTAATTGTTCCCACCAATGGAACCTCATGGCCATTTGAAGTCTCGAATACATATATGTCCACTGATAAATTGAATCAAAGAACCAATTCTCCTCTCTTAATTGCCCCCACACTGTGGTTAGGGAGTGTTGGTTGTTTAAAAGATCAGAAAAAAAATCCACCTTGGCTGATAAAAATCTTAATTCTCATGACCTGGGGGGTTGAATAGTCTTTGAAATTACAAGGAGAAATTGGATGTTCAACACTCTTAGGCCCTAATGAGGCTGAATCGTGACTGATTGCAGTAAACTCACTGCAGATTCAGGCATTTTGACAACCAGAGGGTTAAATTTAATCCCAGCTGGCAAGTTGAATGTTTTAAGCTAGGCTGGGAGTTTGATTGAAACCGATCTAAAGCAAATCAAAAAATTCTGCACTGGGGATATATTTTAGAGTTGTTCAGCTTAAGTGTATCATGCAGCTGACAACAGAAGATTGATCTATTTTGAGAAAAGCAGACATTGATTGCAGTCTTGAACTGGGTCGAAATGTTCGACCCAGTCTCATATTGCCATCACGTCGTCGTCACCATCATTAATTTGGGTGTGTTTTCTTTTCTTTTTTTTTTTAAAATTTATTTTTCTGTTATTTGCAAAGCCATCTTCAATTTGTATTGCTCCAAAGTCTCAGTGTCACACTTATAAAAAGTCATTAATGAGAATCAGATTTGATGTTTTGCTTTGCTTGTGACTGTCTGCAGCCTGACAGATGTCAGCCTCTGACAAGGATTTATTTCTGTCAAGCCGTCAACTCAGCACTGACTGACTGGGGTGCATTCATGCCGCGAGAAGCAGGCCACCAGGGCTACGTGCCTTCTGGGTGAGATGGACCCACTGCTTGCATGATCAACTGGACTGGAAGGTTAGTTGAGTTCAGTAGTCAGTTTAAATAGTTTGAAAGTTCTTAATGAACTGCATTCATGAGTGTTAGGGTTGATTATTATTATAATTATTAATAAGTTCTAAATTAATTGTTCCCACCAATGGAACCTCATGGCCATTTGAAGTCTCGAATACATATATGTCCACTGATAAATTGAATCAAAGAACCAATTCTCCTCTCTTAATTGCCCCCACACTGTGGTTAGGGAGTGTTGGTTGTTTAAAAGATCAGAAAAAAAATCCACCTTGGCTGATAAAAATCTTAATTCTCATGACCTGGGGGGTTGAATAGTCTTTGAAATTACAAGGAGAAATTGGATGTTCAACACTCTTAGGCCCTAATGAGGCTGAATCGTGACTGATTGCAGTAAACTCACTGCAGATTCAGGCATTTTGACAACCAGAGGGTTAAATTTAATCCCAGCTGGCAAGTTGAATGTTTTAAGCTAGGCTGGGAGTTTGATTGAAACCGATCTAAAGCAAATCAAAAAATTCTGCACTGGGGATATATTTTAGAGTTGTTCAGCTTAAGTGTATCATGCAGCTGACAACAGAAGATTGATCTATTTTGAGAAAAGCAGACATTGATTGCAGTCTTGAACTGGGTCGAAATGTTCGACCCAGTCTCATATTGCCATCACGTCGTCGTCACCATCATTAATTTGGGTGTGTTTTCTTTTCTTTTTTTTTTTAAAATTTATTTTTCTGTTATTTGCAAAGCCATCTTCAATTTGTATTGCTCCAAAGTCTCAGTGTCACACTTATAAAAAGTCATTAATGAGAATCAGATTTGATGTTTTGCTTTGCTTGTGACTGTCTGCAGCCTGACAGATGTCAGCCTCTGACAAGGATTTATTTCTGTCAAGCCGTCAACTCAGCACTGACTGACTGGGGTGCATTCATGCCGCGAGAAGCAGGCCACCAGGGCTACGTGCCTTCTGGGTGAGATGGACCCACTGCTTGCATGATCAACTGGACTGGAAGGTTAGTTGAGTTCAGTAGTCAGTTTAAATAGTTTGAAAGTTCTTAATGAACTGCATTCATGAGTGTTAGGGTTGATTATTATTATAATTATTAATAAGTTCTAAATTAATTGTTCCCACCAATGGAACCTCATGGCCATTTGAAGTCTCGAATACATATATGTCCACTGATAAATTGAATCAAAGAACCAATTCTCCTCTCTTAATTGCCCCCACACTGTGGTTAGGGAGTGTTGGTTGTTTAAAAGATCAGAAAAAAAATCCACCTTGGCTGATAAAAATCTTAATTCTCATGACCTGGGGGGTTGAATAGTCTTTGAAATTACAAGGAGAAATTGGATGTTCAACACTCTTAGGCCCTAATGAGGCTGAATCGTGACTGATTGCAGTAAACTCACTGCAGATTCAGGCATTTTGACAACCAGAGGGTTAAATTTAATCCCAGCTGGCAAGTTGAATGTTTTAAGCTAGGCTGGGAGTTTGATTGAAACCGATCTAAAGCAAATCAAAAAATTCTGCACTGGGGATATATTTTAGAGTTGTTCAGCTTAAGTGTATCATGCAGCTGACAACAGAAGATTGATCTATTTTGAGAAAAGCAGACATTGATTGCAGTCTTGAACTGGGTCGAAATGTTCGACCCAGTCTCATATTGCCATCACGTCGTCGTCACCATCATTAATTTGGGTGTGTTTTCTTTTCTTTTTTTTTTTAAAATTTATTTTTCTGTTATTTGCAAAGCCATCTTCAATTTGTATTGCTCCAAAGTCTCAGTGTCACACTTATAAAAAGTCATTAATGAGAATCAGATTTGATGTTTTGCTTTGCTTGTGACTGTCTGCAGCCTGACAGATGTCAGCCTCTGACAAGGATTTATTTCTGTCAAGCCGTCAACTCAGCACTGACTGACTGGGGTGCATTCATGCCGCGAGAAGCAGGCCACCAGGGCTACGTGCCTTCTGGGTGAGATGGACCCACTGCTTGCATGATCAACTGGACTGGAAGGTTAGTTGAGTTCAGTAGTCAGTTTAAATAGTTTGAAAGTTCTTAATGAACTGCATTCATGAGTGTTAGGGTTGATTATTATTATAATTATTAATAAGTTCTAAATTAATTGTTCCCACCAATGGAACCTCATGGCCATTTGAAGTCTCGAATACATATATGTCCACTGATAAATTGAATCAAAGAACCAATTCTCCTCTCTTAATTGCCCCCACACTGTGGTTAGGGAGTGTTGGTTGTTTAAAAGATCAGAAAAAAAATCCACCTTGGCTGATAAAAATCTTAATTCTCATGACCTGGGGGGTTGAATAGTCTTTGAAATTACAAGGAGAAATTGGATGTTCAACACTCTTAGGCCCTAATGAGGCTGAATCGTGACTGATTGCAGTAAACTCACTGCAGATTCAGGCATTTTGACAACCAGAGGGTTAAATTTAATCCCAGCTGGCAAGTTGAATGTTTTAAGCTAGGCTGGGAGTTTGATTGAAACCGATCTAAAGCAAATCAAAAAATTCTGCACTGGGGATATATTTTAGAGTTGTTCAGCTTAAGTGTATCATGCAGCTGACAACAGAAGATTGATCTATTTTGAGAAAAGCAGACATTGATTGCAGTCTTGAACTGGGTCGAAATGTTCGACCCAGTCTCATATTGCCATCACGTCGTCGTCACCATCATTAATTTGGGTGTGTTTTCTTTTCTTTTTTTTTTTAAAATTTATTTTTCTGTTATTTGCAAAGCCATCTTCAATTTGTATTGCTCCAAAGTCTCAGTGTCACACTTATAAAAAGTCATTAATGAGAATCAGATTTGATGTTTTGCTTTGCTTGTGACTGTCTGCAGCCTGACAGATGTCAGCCTCTGACAAGGATTTATTTCTGTCAAGCCGTCAACTCAGCACTGACTGACTGGGGTGCATTCATGCCGCGAGAAGCAGGCCACCAGGGCTACGTGCCTTCTGGGTGAGATGGACCCACTGCTTGCATGATCAACTGGACTGGAAGGTTAGTTGAGTTCAGTAGTCAGTTTAAATAGTTTGAAAGTTCTTAATGAACTGCATTCATGAGTGTTAGGGTTGATTATTATTATAATTATTAATAAGTTCTAAATTAATTGTTCCCACCAATGGAACCTCATGGCCATTTGAAGTCTCGAATACATATATGTCCACTGATAAATTGAATCAAAGAACCAATTCTCCTCTCTTAATTGCCCCCACACTGTGGTTAGGGAGTGTTGGTTGTTTAAAAGATCAGAAAAAAAATCCACCTTGGCTGATAAAAATCTTAATTCTCATGACCTGGGGGGTTGAATAGTCTTTGAAATTACAAGGAGAAATTGGATGTTCAACACTCTTAGGCCCTAATGAGGCTGAATCGTGACTGATTGCAGTAAACTCACTGCAGATTCAGGCATTTTGACAACCAGAGGGTTAAATTTAATCCCAGCTGGCAAGTTGAATGTTTTAAGCTAGGCTGGGAGTTTGATTGAAACCGATCTAAAGCAAATCAAAAAATTCTGCACTGGGGATATATTTTAGAGTTGTTCAGCTTAAGTGTATCATGCAGCTGACAACAGAAGATTGATCTATTTTGAGAAAAGCAGACATTGATTGCAGTCTTGAACTGGGTCGAAATGTTCGACCCAGTCTCATATTGCCATCACGTCGTCGTCACCATCATTAATTTGGGTGTGTTTTCTTTTCTTTTTTTTTTAAATTTATTTTTCTGTTATTTGCAAAGCCATCTTCAATTTGTATTGCTCCAAAGTCTCAGTGTCACACTTATAAAAAGTCATTAATGAGAATCAGATTTGATGTTTTGCTTTGCTTGTGACTGTCTGCAGCCTGACAGATGTCAGCCTCTGACAAGGATTTATTTCTGTCAAGCCGTCAACTCAGCACTGACTGACTGGGGTGCATTCATGCCGCGAGAAGCAGGCCACCAGGGCTACGTGCCTTCTGGGTGAGATGGACCCACTGCTTGCATGATCAACTGGACTGGAAGGTTAGTTGAGTTCAGTAGTCAGTTTAAATAGTTTGAAAGTTCTTAATGAACTGCATTCATGAGTGTTAGGGTTGATTATTATTATAATTATTAATAAGTTCTAAATTAATTGTTCCCACCAATGGAACCTCATGGCCATTTGAAGTCTCGAATACATATATGTCCACTGATAAATTGAATCAAAGAACCAATTCTCCTCTCTTAATTGCCCCCACACTGTGGTTAGGGAGTGTTGGTTGTTAAAAGATCAGAAAAAAAATCCACCTTGGCTGATAAAAAATCTTAATTCTCATGACCTGGGGGTTGAATAGTCTTTGAAATTACAAGGAGAATTGGATGTTCAACACTCTTAGGCCCTAATGAGGCTGAATCGTGACTGATTGCAGTAAACTCACTGCAGATTCAGGCATTTTGACAACCAGAGGGTTAAATTTAATCCCAGCTGGCAAGTTGAATGTTTTAAGCTAGGCTGGGAGTTTGATTGAAACCGATCTAAAGCAAATCAAAAAATTCTGCACTGGGGATATATTTTAGAGTTGTTCAGCTTAAGTGTATCATGCAGCTGACAACAGAAGATTGATCTATTTTGAGAAAAGCAGACATTGATTGCAGTCTTGAACTGGGTCGAAATGTTCGACCCAGTCTCATATTGCCATCACGTCGTCGTCACCATCATTAATTTGGGTGTGTTTTCTTTTCTTTTTTTTTTAAAATTTATTTTTCTGTTATTTGCAAAGCCATCTTCAATTTGTATTGCTCCAAAGTCTCAGTGTCACACTTATAAAAAGTCATTAATGAGAATCAGATTTGATGTTTTGCTTTGCTTGTGACTGTCTGCAGCCTGACAGATGTCAGCCTCTGACAAGGATTTATTTCTGTCAAGCCGTCAACTCAGCACTGACTGACTGGGGTGCATTCATGCCGCGAGAAGCAGGCCACCAGGGCTACGTGCCTTCTGGGTGAGATGGACCCACTGCTTGCATGATCAACTGGACTGGAAGGTTAGTTGAGTTCAGTAGTCAGTTTAAAATAGTTTGAAAGTTCTTAATGAACTGCATTCATGAGTGTTAGGGTTGATTATTATTATAATTATTAATAAGTTCTAAATTAATTGTTCCCACCAATGGAACCTCATGGCCATTTGAAGTCTCGAATACATATATGTCCACTGATAAATTGAATCAAAGAACCAATTCTCCTCTCTTAATTGCCCCCACACTGTGGTTAGGGAGTGTTGGTTGTTTAAAAGATCAGAAAAAAAATCCACCTTGGCTGATAAAAATCTTAATTCTCATGACCTGGGGGGTTGAATAGTCTTTGAAATTACAAGGAGAAATTGGATGTTCAACACTCTTAGGCCCTAATGAGGCTGAATCGTGACTGATTGCAGTAAACTCACTGCAGATTCAGGCATTTTGACAACCAGAGGGTTAAATTTAATCCCAGCTGGCAAGTTGAATGTTTTAAGCTAGGCTGGGAGTTTGATTGAAACCGATCTAAAGCAAATCAAAAAATTCTGCACTGGGGATATATTTTAGAGTTGTTCAGCTTAAGTGTATCATGCAGCTGACAACAGAAGATTGATCTATTTTGAGAAAAGCAGACATTGATTGCAGTCTTGAACTGGGTCGAAATGTTCGACCCAGTCTCATATTGCCATCACGTCGTCGTCACCATCATTAATTTGGGTGTGTTTTCTTTTCTTTTTTTTTTTAAAATTTATTTTTCTGTTATTTGCAAAGCCATCTTCAATTTGTATTGCTCCAAAGTCTCAGTGTCACACTTATAAAAAGTCATTAATGAGAATCAGATTTGATGTTTTGCTTTGCTTGTGACTGTCTGCAGCCTGACAGATGTCAGCCTCTGACAAGGATTTATTTCTGTCAAGCCGTCAACTCAGCACTGACTGACTGGGGTGCATTCATGCCGCGAGAAGCAGGCCACCAGGGCTACGTGCCTTCTGGGTGAGATGGACCCACTGCTTGGCATGATCAACTGGACTGGAAGGTTAGTTGAGTTCAGTAGTCAGTTTAAATAGTTTGAAAGTTCTTAATGAACTGCATTCATGAGTGTTAGGGTTGATTATTATTATAATTATTAATAAGTTCTAAATTAATTGTTCCCACCAATGGAACCTCATGGCCATTTGAAGTCTCGAATACATATATGTCCACTGATAAATTGAATCAAAGAACCAATTCTCCTCTCTTAATTGCCCCCACACTGTGGTTAGGGAGTGTTGGTTGTTTAAAAGATCAGAAAAAAATCCACCTTGGCTGATAAAATCTTAATTCTCATGACCTGGGGGGTTGAATAGTCTTTGAAATTACAAGGAGAAATTGGATGTTCAACACTCTTAGGCCCTAATGAGGCTGAATCGTGACTGATTGCAGTAAACTCACTGCAGATTCCAGGCATTTTGACAACCAGAGGGTTAAATTTAATCCCAGCTGGCAAGTTGAATGTTTTAAGCTAGGCTGGGAGTTTGATTGAAACCGATCTAAAGCAAATCAAAAAATTCTGCACTGGGGATATATTTTAGAGTTGTTCAGCTTAAGTGTATCATGCAGCTGACAACAGAAGATTGATCTATTTTGAGAAAAGCAGACATTGATTGCAGTCTTGAACTGGGTCGAAATGTTCGACCCAGTCTCATATTGCCATCACGTCGTCGTCACCATCATTAATTTGGGTGTGTTTTCTTTTCTTTTTTTTTTTAAAATTTATTTTTCTGTTATTTGCAAAGCCATCTTCAATTTGTATTGCTCCAAAGTCTCAGTGTCACACTTATAAAAGTCATTAATGAGAATCAGATTGATGTTTTGCTTTGCTTGTGACTGTCTGCAGCCTGACAGATGTCAGCCTCTGACAAGGATTTATTTCTGTCAAGCCGTCAACTCAGCACTGACTGACTGGGGTGCATTCATGCCGCGAGAAGCAGGCCACCAGGGCTACGTGCCTTCTGGGTGAGATGGACCCACTGCTTGCATGATCAACTGGACTGGAAGGTTAGTTGAGTTCAGTAGTCAGTTTAAATAGTTTGAAAGTTCTTAATGAACTGCATTCATGAGTGTTAGGGTTGATTATTATTATAATTATTAATAAGTTCTAAATTAATTGTTCCCACCAATGGAACCTCATGGCCATTTGAAGTCTCGAATACATATATGGTCCACTGATAAATTGAATCAAAGAACCAATTCTCCTCTCTTAATTGCCCCCACACTGTGGTTAGGGAGTGTTGGTTGTTTAAAAGATCAGAAAAAAAATCCACCTTGGCTGATAAAAATCTTAATTCTCATGACCTGGGGGTTGAATAGTCTTTGAAATTACAAGGAGAAATTGGATGTTCAACACTCTTAGGCCCTAATGAGGCTGAATCGTGACTGATTGCAGTAAACTCACTGCAGATTCAGGCATTTTGACAACCAGAGGGTTTAAATTTAATCCCAGCTGGCAAGTTGAATGTTTTAAGCTAGGCTGGGAGTTTGATTTGAAACCGATCTAAAGCAAATCAAAAAATTCTGCACTGGGGATATATTTTAGAGTTGTTCAGCTTAAGTGTATCATGCAGCTGACAACAGAAGATTGATCTATTTTGAGAAAAGCAGACATTGATTGCAGTCTTGAACTGGGTCGAAATGTTCGACCCAGTCTCAT
>NW_028146572.1:0-20423 GCF_977016875.1 Pavona decussata
AGAGAGGAGAATTGGTTCTTTGATTCAATTTATCAGTGGACATATATGTATTCGAGACTTCAAATGGCCATGAGGTTCCATTGGTGGGAACAATTAATTTAGAACTTATTAATAATTATAATAATAATCAACCCTAACACTCATGAATGCAGTTCATTAAGAACTTTCAAACTATTTAAACTGACTACTGAACTCAACTAACCTTCCAGTCCAGTTGATCATGCAAGCAGTGGGTCCATCTCACCCAGAAGGCACGTAGCCCTGGTGGCCTGCTTCTCGCGGCATGAATGCACCCCAGTCAGTCAGTGCTGAGTTGACGGCTTGACAGAAATAAATCCTTGTCAGAGGCTGACATCTGTCAGGCTGCAGACAGTCACAAGCAAAGCAAAACATCAAATCTGATTCTCATTAATGACTTTTTATAAGTGTGACACTGAGACTTTGGAGCAATACAAATTGAAGATGGCTTTGCAAATAACAGAAAAATAAATTTTAAAAAAAAAAAGAAAAGAAAACACACCCAAATTAATGATGGTGACGACGACGTGATGGCAATATGAGACTGGGTCGAACATTTCGACCCAGTTCAAGACTGCAATCAATGTCTGCTTTTCTCAAAATAGATCAATCTTCTGTTGTCAGCTGCATGATACACTTAAGCTGAACAACTCTAAAATATATCCCCAGTGCAGAATTTTTTGATTTGCTTTAGATCGGTTTCAATCAAACTCCCAGCCTAGCTTAAAACATTCAACTTGCCAGCTGGGATTAAATTTAACCCTCTGGTTGTCAAAATGCCTGAATCTGCAGTGAGTTTACTGCAATCAGTCACGATTCAGCCTCATTAGGGCCTAAGAGTGTTGAACATCCAATTTCTCCTTGTAATTTCAAAGACTATTCAACCCCCCAGGTCATGAGAATTAAGATTTTTATCAGCCAAGGTGGATTTTTTTTCTGATCTTTTAAACAACCAACACTCCCTAACCACAGTGTGGGGGCAATTAAGAGAGGAGAATTGGTTCTTTGATTCAATTTATCAGTGGACATATATGTATTCGAGACTTCAAATGGCCATGAGGTTCCATTGGTGGGAACAATTAATTTAGAACTTATTAATAATTATAATAATAATCAACCCTAACACTCATGAATGCAGTTCATTAAGAACTTTCAAACTATTTAAACTGACTACTGAACTCAACTAACCTTCCAGTCCAGTTGATCATGCAAGCAGTGGGTCCATCTCACCCAGAAGGCACGTAGCCCTGGTGGCCTGCTTCTCGCGGCATGAATGCACCCCAGTCAGTCAGTGCTGAGTTGACGGCTTGACAGAAATAAATCCTTGTCAGAGGCTGACATCTGTCAGGCTGCAGACAGTCACACAAGCAAAGCAAAACATCAAATCTGATTCTCATTAATGACTTTTTATAAGTGTGACACTGAGACTTTGGAGCAATACAAATTGAAGATGGCTTTGCAAATAACAGAAAAATAAATTTTAAAAAAAAAAAGAAAAGAAAACACACCCAAATTAATGATGGTGACGACGACGTGATGGCAATATGAGACTGGGTCGAACATTTCGACCCAGTTCAAGACTGCAATCAATGTCTGCTTTTCTCAAAATAGATCAATCTTCTGTTGTCAGCTGCATGATACACTTAAGCTGAACAACTCTAAAATATATCCCCAGTGCAGAATTTTTTGATTTGCTTTAGATCGGTTTCAATCAAACTCCCAGCCTAGCTTAAAACATTCAACTTGCCAGCTGGGATTAAATTTAACCCTCTGGTTGTCAAAATGCCTGAATCTGCAGTGAGTTTACTGCAATCAGTCACGATTCAGCCTCATTAGGGCCTAAGAGTGTTGAACATCCAATTTCTCCTTGTAATTTCAAAGACTATTCAACCCCCCAGGTCATGAGAATTAAGATTTTTATCAGCCAAGGTGGATTTTTTTTCTGATCTTTTAAACAACCAACACTCCCTAACCACAGTGTGGGGGCAATTAAGAGAGGAGAATTGGTTCTTTGATTCAATTTATCAGTGGACATATATGTATTCGAGACTTCAAATGGCCATGAGGTTCCATTGGTGGGAACAATTAATTTAGAACTTATTAATAATTATAATAATAATCAACCCTAACACTCATGAATGCAGTTCATTAAGAACTTTCAAACTATTTAAACTGACTACTGAACTCAACTAACCTTCCAGTCCAGTTGATCATGCAAGCAGTGGGTCCATCTCACCCAGAAGGCACGTAGCCCTGGTGGCCTGCTTCTCGCGGCATGAATGCACCCCAGTCAGTCAGTGCTGAGTTGACGGCTTGACAGAAATAAATCCTTGTCAGAGGCTGACATCTGTCAGGCTGCAGACAGTCACAAGCAAAGCAAAACATCAAATCTGATTCTCATTAATGACTTTTTATAAGTGTGACACTGAGACTTTGGAGCAATACAAATTGAAGATGGCTTTGCAAATAACAGAAAAATAAATTTTAAAAAAAAAAAGAAAAGAAAACACACCCAAATTAATGATGGTGACGACGACGTGATGGCAATATGAGACTGGGTCGAACATTTCGACCCAGTTCAAGACTGCAATCAATGTCTGCTTTTCTCAAAATAGATCAATCTTCTGTTGTCAGCTGCATGATACACTTAAGCTGAACAACTCTAAAATATATCCCCAGTGCAGAATTTTTTGATTTGCTTTAGATCGGTTTCAATCAAACTCCCAGCCTAGCTTAAAACATTCAACTTGCCAGCTGGGATTAAATTTAACCCTCTGGTTGTCAAAATGCCTGAATCTGCAGTGAGTTTACTGCAATCAGTCACGATTCAGCCTCATTAGGGCCTAAGAGTGTTGAACATCCAATTTCTCCTTGTAATTTCAAAGACTATTCAACCCCCCAGGTCATGAGAATTAAGATTTTTATCAGCCAAGGTGGATTTTTTTTCTGATCTTTTAAACAACCAACACTCCCTAACCACAGTGTGGGGGCAATTAAGAGAGGAGAATTGGTTCTTTGATTCAATTTATCAGTGGACATATATGTATTCGAGACTTCAAATGGCCATGAGGTTCCATTGGTGGGAACAATTAATTTAGAACTTATTAATAATTATAATAATAATCAACCCTAACACTCATGAATGCAGTTCATTAAGAACTTTCAAACTATTTAAACTGACTACTGAACTCAACTAACCTTCCAGTCCAGTTGATCATGCAAGCAGTGGGTCCATCTCACCCAGAAGGCACGTAGCCCTGGTGGCCTGCTTCTCGCGGCATGAATGCACCCCAGTCAGTCAGTGCTGAGTTGACGGCTTGACAGAAATAAATCCTTGTCAGAGGCTGACATCTGTCAGGCTGCAGACAGTCACAAGCAAAGCAAAACATCAAATCTGATTCTCATTAATGACTTTTTATAAGTGTGACACTGAGACTTTGGAGCAATACAAATTGAAGATGGCTTTGCAAATAACAGAAAAATAAATTTTAAAAAAAAAAAGAAAAGAAAACACACCCAAATTAATGATGGTGACGACGACGTGATGGCAATATGAGACTGGGTCGAACATTTCGACCCAGTTCAAGACTGCAATCAATGTCTGCTTTTCTCAAAATAGATCAATCTTCTGTTGTCAGCTGCATGATACACTTAAGCTGAACAACTCTAAAATATATCCCCAGTGCAGAATTTTTTGATTTGCTTTAGATCGGTTTCAATCAAACTCCCAGCCTAGCTTAAAACATTCAACTTGCCAGCTGGGATTAAATTTAACCCTCTGGTTGTCAAAATGCCTGAATCTGCAGTGAGTTTACTGCAATCAGTCACGATTCAGCCTCATTAGGGCCTAAGAGTGTTGAACATCCAATTTCTCCTTGTAATTTCAAAGACTATTCAACCCCCCAGGTCATGAGAATTAAGATTTTTATCAGCCAAGGTGGATTTTTTTTCTGATCTTTTAAACAACCAACACTCCCTAACCACAGTGTGGGGGCAATTAAGAGAGGAGAATTGGTTCTTTGATTCAATTTATCAGTGGACATATATGTATTCGAGACTTCAAATGGCCATGAGGTTCCATTGGTGGGAACAATTAATTTAGAACTTATTAATAATTATAATAATAATCAACCCTAACACTCATGAATGCAGTTCATTAAGAACTTTCAAACTATTTAAACTGACTACTGAACTCAACTAACCTTCCAGTCCAGTTGATCATGCAAGCAGTGGGTCCATCCCCAGAAGGCACGTAGCCCTGGTGGCCTGCTTCTCGCGGCATGAATGCACCCCAGTCAGTCAGTGCTGAGTTGACGGCTTGACAGAAATAAATCCTTGTCAGAGGCTGACATCTGTCAGGCTGCAGACAGTCACAAGCAAAGCAAAACATCAAATCTGATTCTCATTAATGACTTTTTATAAGTGTTGTGACACTGAGACTTTGGAGCAATACAAATTGAAGATGGCTTTGCAAATAACAGAAAAATAAATTTTAAAAAAAAAAAGAAAAGAAAACACACCCAAATTAATGATGGTGACGACGACGTGATGGCAATATGAGACTGGGTCGAACATTTCGACCCAGTTCAAGACTGCAATCAATGTCTGCTTTTCTCAAAATAGATCAATCTTCTGTTGTCAGCTGCATGATACACTTAAGCTGAACAACTCTAAAATATATCCCCAGTGCAGAATTTTTTGATTTGCTTTAGATCGGTTTCAATCAAACTCCCAGCCTAGCTTAAAACATTCAACTTGCCAGCTGGGATTAAATTTAACCCTCTGGTTGTCAAAATGCCTGAATCTGCAGTGAGTTTACTGCAATCAGTCACGATTCAGCCTCATTAGGGCCTAAGAGTGTTGAACATCCAATTTCTCCTTGTAATTTCAAAGACTATTCAACCCCCCAGGTCATGAGAATTAAGATTTTTATCAGCCAAGGTGGATTTTTTTTCTGATCTTTTAAACAACCAACACTCCCTAACCACAGTGTGGGGGCAATTAAGAGAGGAGAATTGGTTCTTTGATTCAATTTATCAGTGGACATATATGTATTCGAGACTTCAAATGGCCATGAGGTTCCATTGGTGGGAACAATTAATTTAGAACTTATTAATAATTATAATAATAATCAACCCTAACACTCATGAATGCAGTTCATTAAGAACTTTCAAACTATTTAAACTGACTACTGAACTCAACTAACCTTCCAGTCCAGTTGATCATGCAAGCAGTGGGTCCATCTCACCCAGAAGGCACGTAGCCCTGGTGGCCTGCTTCTCGCGGCATGAATGCACCCCAGTCAGTCAGTGCTGAGTTGACGGCTTGACAGAAATAAATCCTTGTCAGAGGCTGACATCTGTCAGGCTGCAGACAGTCACAAGCAAAGCAAAACATCAAATCTGATTCTCATTAATGACTTTTTATAAGTGTGACACTGAGACTTTGGAGCAATACAAATTGAAGATGGCTTTGCAAATAACAGAAAAATAAATTTTAAAAAAAAAAAGAAAAGAAAACACACCCAAATTAATGATGGTGACGACGACGTGATGGCAATATGAGACTGGGTCGAACATTTCGACCCAGTTCAAGACTGCAATCAATGTCTGCTTTTCTCAAAATAGATCAATCTTCTGTTGTCAGCTGCATGATACACTTAAGCTGAACAACTCTAAAATATATCCCCAGTGCAGAATTTTTTGATTTGCTTTAGATCGGTTTCAATCAAACTCCCAGCCTAGCTTAAAACATTCAACTTGCCAGCTGGGATTAAATTTAACCCTCTGGTTGTCAAAATGCCTGAATCTGCAGTGAGTTTACTGCAATCAGTCACGATTCAGCCTCATTAGGGCCTAAGAGTGTTGAACATCCAATTTCTCCTTGTAATTTCAAAGACTATTCAACCCCCCAGGTCATGAGAATTAAGATTTTTATCAGCCAAGGTGGATTTTTTTTCTGATCTTTTAAACAACCAACACTCCCTAACCACAGTGTGGGGGCAATTAAGAGAGGAGAATTGGTTCTTTGATTCAATTTATCAGTGGACATATATGTATTCGAGACTTCAAATGGCCATGAGGTTCCATTGGTGGGAACAATTAATTTAGAACTTATTAATAATTATAATAATAATCAACCCTAACACTCATGAATGCAGTTCATTAAGAACTTTCAAACTATTTAAACTGACTACTGAACTCAACTAACCTTCCAGTCCAGTTGATCATGCAAGCAGTGGGTCCATCTCACCCAGAAGGCACGTAGCCCTGGTGGCCTGCTTCTCGCGGCATGAATGCACCCCAGTCAGTCAGTGCTGAGTTGACGGCTTGACAGAAATAAATCCTTGTCAGAGGCTGACATCTGTCAGGCTGCAGACAGTCACAAGCAAAGCAAAACATCAAATCTGATTCTCATTAATGACTTTTTATAAGTGTGACACTGAGACTTTGGAGCAATACAAATTGAAGATGGCTTTGCAAATAACAGAAAAATAAATTTTAAAAAAAAAAAGAAAAGAAAACACACCCAAATTAATGATGGTGACGACGACGTGATGGCAATATGAGACTGGGTCGAACATTTCGACCCAGTTCAAGACTGCAATCAATGTCTGCTTTTCTCAAAATAGATCAATCTTCTGTTGTCAGCTGCATGATACACTTAAGCTGAACAACTCTAAAATATATCCCCAGTGCAGAATTTTTTGATTTGCTTTAGATCGGTTTCAATCAAACTCCCAGCCTAGCTTAAAACATTCAACTTGCCAGCTGGGATTAAATTTAACCCTCTGGTTGTCAAAATGCCTGAATCTGCAGTGAGTTTACTGCAATCAGTCACGATTCAGCCTCATTAGGGCCTAAGAGTGTTGAACATCCAATTTCTCCTTGTAATTTCAAAGACTATTCAACCCCCCAGGTCATGAGAATTAAGATTTTTATCAGCCAAGGTGGATTTTTTTTCTGATCTTTTAAACAACCAACACTCCCTAACCACAGTGTGGGGGCAATTAAGAGAGGAGAATTGGTTCTTTGATTCAATTTATCAGTGGACATATATGTATTCGAGACTTCAAATGGCCATGAGGTTCCATTGGTGGGAACAATTAATTTAGAACTTATTAATAATTATAATAATAATCAACCCTAACACTCATGAATGCAGTTCATTAAGAACTTTCAAACTATTTAAACTGACTACTGAACTCAACTAACCTTCCAGTCCAGTTGATCATGCAAGCAGTGGGTCCATCTCACCCAGAAGGCACGTAGCCCTGGTGGCCTGCTTCTCGCGGCATGAATGCACCCCAGTCAGTCAGTGCTGAGTTGACGGCTTGACAGAAATAAATCCTTGTCAGAGGCTGACATCTGTCAGGCTGCAGACAGTCACAAGCAAAGCAAAACATCAAATCTGATTCTCATTAATGACTTTTTATAAGTGTGACACTGAGACTTTGGAGCAATACAAATTGAAGATGGCTTTGCAAATAACAGAAAAATAAATTTTAAAAAAAAAAAGAAAAGAAAACACACCCAAATTAATGATGGTGACGACGACGTGATGGCAATATGAGACTGGGTCGAACATTTCGACCCAGTTCAAGACTGCAATCAATGTCTGCTTTTCTCAAAATAGATCAATCTTCTGTTGTCAGCTGCATGATACACTTAAGCTGAACAACTCTAAAATATATCCCCAGTGCAGAATTTTTTGATTTGCTTTAGATCGGTTTCAATCAAACTCCCAGCCTAGCTTAAAACATTCAACTTGCCAGCTGGGATTAAATTTAACCCTCTGGTTGTCAAAATGCCTGAATCTGCAGTGAGTTTACTGCAATCAGTCACGATTCAGCCTCATTAGGGCCTAAGAGTGTTGAACATCCAATTTCTCCTTGTAATTTCAAAGACTATTCAACCCCCCAGGTCATGAGAATTAAGATTTTTATCAGCCAAGGTGGATTTTTTTTCTGATCTTTTAAACAACCAACACTCCCTAACCACAGTGTGGGGGCAATTAAGAGAGGAGAATTGGTTCTTTGATTCAATTTATCAGTGGACATATATGTATTCGAGACTTCAAATGGCCATGAGGTTCCATTGGTGGGAACAATTAATTTAGAACTTATTAATAATTATAATAATAATCAACCCTAAACTCATGAATGCAGTTCATTAAGAACTTTCAAACTATTTAAACTGACTACTGAACTCAACTAACCTTCCAGTCCAGTTGATCATGCAAGCAGTGGGTCCATCTCACCCAGAAGGCACGTAGCCCTGGTGGCCTGCTTCTCGCGGCATGAATGCACCCCAGTCAGTCAGTGCTGAGTTGACGGCTTGACAGAAATAAATCCTTGTCAGAGGCTGACATCTGTCAGGCTGCAGACAGTCACAAGCAAAGCAAAACATCAAATCTGATTCTCATTAATGACTTTTTATAAGTGTGACACTGAGACTTTGGAGCAATACAAATTGAAGATGGCTTTGCAAATAACAGAAAAATAAATTTTAAAAAAAAAAAGAAAAGAAAACACACCCAAATTAATGATGGTGACGACGACGTGATGGCAATATGAGACTGGGTCGAACATTTCGACCCAGTTCAAGACTGCAATCAATGTCTGCTTTTCTCAAAATAGATCAATCTTCTGTTGTCAGCTGCATGATACACTTAAGCTGAACAACTCTAAAATATATCCCCAGTGCAGAATTTTTTGATTTGCTTTAGATCGGTTTCAATCAAACTCCCAGCCTAGCTTAAAACATTCAACTTGCCAGCTGGGATTAAATTTAACCCTCTGGTTGTCAAAATGCCTGAATCTGCAGTGAGTTTACTGCAATCAGTCACGATTCAGCCTCATTAGGGCCTAAGAGTGTTGAACATCCAATTTCTCCTTGTAATTTCAAAGACTATTCAACCCCCCAGGTCATGAGAATTAAGATTTTTATCAGCCAAGGTGGATTTTTTTTCTGATCTTTTAAACAACCAACACTCCCTAACCACAGTGTGGGGGCAATTAAGAGAGGAGAATTGGTTCTTTGATTCAATTTATCAGTGGACATATATGTATTCGAGACTTCAAATGGCCATGAGGTTCCATTGGTGGGAACAATTAATTTAGAACTTATTAATAATTATAATAATAATCAACCCTAACACTCATGAATGCAGTTCATTAAGAACTTTCAAACTATTTAAACTGACTACTGAACTCAACTAACCTTCCAGTCCAGTTGATCATGCAAGCAGTGGGTCCATCTCACCCAGAAGGCACGTAGCCCTGGTGGCCTGCTTCTCGCGGCATGAATGCACCCCAGTCAGTCAGTGCTGAGTTGACGGCTTGACAGAAATAAATCCTTGTCAGAGGCTGACATCTGTCAGGCTGCAGACAGTCACAAGCAAAGCAAAACATCAAATCTGATTCTCATTAATGACTTTTTATAAGTGTGACACTGAGACTTTGGAGCAATACAAATTGAAGATGGCTTTGCAAATAACAGAAAAATAAATTTTAAAAAAAAAAAGAAAAGAAAACACACCCAAATTAATGATGGTGACGACGACGTGATGGCAATATGAGACTGGGTCGAACATTTCGACCCAGTTCAAGACTGCAATCAATGTCTGCTTTTCTCAAAATAGATCAATCTTCTGTTGTCAGCTGCATGATACACTTAAGCTGAACAACTCTAAAATATATCCCCAGTGCAGAATTTTTTGATTTGCTTTAGATCGGTTTCAATCAAACTCCCAGCCTAGCTTAAAACATTCAACTTGCCAGCTGGGATTAAATTTAACCCTCTGGTTGTCAAAATGCCTGAATCTGCAGTGAGTTTACTGCAATCAGTCACGATTCAGCCTCATTAGGGCCTAAGAGTGTTGAACATCCAATTTCTCCTTGTAATTTCAAAGACTATTCAACCCCCCAGGTCATGAGAATTAAGATTTTTATCAGCCAAGGTGGATTTTTTTTCTGATCTTTTAAACAACCAACACTCCCTAACCACAGTGTGGGGGCAATTAAGAGAGGAGAATTGGTTCTTTGATTCAATTTATCAGTGGACATATATGTATTCGAGACTTCAAATGGCCATGAGGTTCCATTGGTGGGAACAATTAATTTAGAACTTATTAATAATTATAATAATAATCAACCCTAACACTCATGAATGCAGTTCATTAAGAACTTTCAAACTATTTAAACTGACTACTGAACTCAACTAACCTTCCAGTCCAGTTGATCATGCAAGCAGTGGGTCCATCTCACCCAGAAGGCACGTAGCCCTGGTGGCCTGCTTCTCGCGGCATGAATGCACCCCAGTCAGTCAGTGCTGAGTTGACGGCTTGACAGAAATAAATCCTTGTCAGAGGCTGACATCTGTCAGGCTGCAGACAGTCACAAGCAAAGCAAAACATCAAATCTGATTCTCATTAATGACTTTTTATAAGTGTGACACTGAGACTTTGGAGCAATACAAATTGAAGATGGCTTTGCAAATAACAGAAAAATAAATTTTAAAAAAAAAAAGAAAAGAAAACACACCCAAATTAATGATGGTGACGACGACGTGATGGCAATATGAGACTGGGTCGAACATTTCGACCCAGTTCAAGACTGCAATCAATGTCTGCTTTTCTCAAAATAGATCAATCTTCTGTTGTCAGCTGCATGATACACTTAAGCTGAACAACTCTAAAATATATCCCCAGTGCAGAATTTTTTGATTTGCTTTAGATCGGTTTCAATCAAACTCCCAGCCTAGCTTAAAACATTCAACTTGCCAGCTGGGATTAAATTTAACCCTCTGGTTGTCAAAATGCCTGAATCTGCAGTGAGTTTACTGCAATCAGTCACGATTCAGCCTCATTAGGGCCTAAGAGTGTTGAACATCCAATTTCTCCTTGTAATTTCAAAGACTATTCAACCCCCCAGGTCATGAGAATTAAGATTTTTATCAGCCAAGGTGGATTTTTTTTCTGATCTTTTAAACAACCAACACTCCCTAACCACAGTGTGGGGGCAATTAAGAGAGGAGAATTGGTTCTTTGATTCAATTTATCAGTGGACATATATGTATTCGAGACTTCAAATGGCCATGAGGTTCCATTGGTGGGAACAATTAATTTAGAACTTATTAATAATTATAATAATAATCAACCCTAACACTCATGAATGCAGTTCATTAAGAACTTTCAAACTATTTAAACTGACTACTGAACTCAACTAACCTTCCAGTCCAGTTGATCATGCAAGCAGTGGGTCCATCTCACCCAGAAGGCACGTAGCCCTGGTGGCCTGCTTCTCGCGGCATGAATGCACCCCAGTCAGTCAGTGCTGAGTTGACGGCTTGACAGAAATAAATCCTTGTCAGAGGCTGACATCTGTCAGGCTGCAGACAGTCACAAGCAAAGCAAAACATCAAATCTGATTCTCATTAATGACTTTTTATAAGTGTGACACTGAGACTTTGGAGCAATACAAATTGAAGATGGCTTTGCAAATAACAGAAAAATAAATTTTAAAAAAAAAAAGAAAAGAAAACACACCCAAATTAATGATGGTGACGACGACGTGATGGCAATATGAGACTGGGTCGAACATTTCGACCCAGTTCAAGACTGCAATCAATGTCTGCTTTTCTCAAAATAGATCAATCTTCTGTTGTCAGCTGCATGATACACTTAAGCTGAACAACTCTAAAATATATCCCCAGTGCAGAATTTTTTGATTTGCTTTAGATCGGTTTCAATCAAACTCCCAGCCTAGCTTAAAACATTCAACTTGCCAGCTGGGATTAAATTTAACCCTCTGGTTGTCAAAATGCCTGAATCTGCAGTGAGTTTACTGCAATCAGTCACGATTCAGCCTCATTAGGGCCTAAGAGTGTTGAACATCCAATTTCTCCTTGTAATTTCAAAGACTATTCAACCCCCCAGGTCATGAGAATTAAGATTTTTATCAGCCAAGGTGGATTTTTTTTCTTATCTTTTAAACAACCAACACTCCCTAACCACAGTGTGGGGGCAATTAAGAGAGGAGAATTGGTTCTTTGATTCAATTTATCAGTGGACATATATGTATTCGAGACTTCAAATGGCCATGAGGTTCCATTGGTGGGAACAATTAATTTAGAACTTATTAATAATTATAATAATAATCAACCCTAACACTCATGAATGCAGTTCATTAAGAACTTTCAAACTATTTAAACTGACTACTGAACTCAACTAACCTTCCAGTCCAGTTGATCATGCAAGCAGTGGGTCCATCTCACCCAGAAGGCACGTAGCCCTGGTGGCCTGCTTCTCGCGGCATGAATGCACCCCAGTCAGTCAGTGCTGAGTTGACGGCTTGACAGAAATAAATCCTTGTCAGAGGCTGACATCTGTCAGGCTGCAGACAGTCACAAGCAAAGCAAAACATCAAATCTGATTCTCATTAATGACTTTTTATAAGTGTGACACTGAGACTTTGGAGCAATACAAATTGAAGATGGCTTTGCAAATAACAGAAAAATAAATTTTAAAAAAAAAAAGAAAAGAAAACACACCCAAATTAATGATGGTGACGACGACGTGATGGCAATATGAGACTGGGTCGAACATTTCGACCCAGTTCAAGACTGCAATCAATGTCTGCTTTTCTCAAAATAGATCAATCTTCTGTTGTCAGCTGCATGATACACTTAAGCTGAACAACTCTAAAATATATCCCCAGTGCAGAATTTTTTGATTTGCTTTAGATCGGTTTCAATCAAACTCCCAGCCTAGCTTAAAACATTCAACTTGCCAGCTGGGATTAAATTTAACCCTCTGGTTGTCAAAATGCCTGAATCTGCAGTGAGTTTACTGCAATCAGTCACGATTCAGCCTCATTAGGGCCTAAGAGTGTTGAACATCCAATTTCTCCTTGTAATTTCAAAGACTATTCAACCCCCCAGGTCATGAGAATTAAGATTTTTATCAGCCAAGGTGGATTTTTTTTCTGATCTTTTAAACAACCAACACTCCCTAACCACAGTGTGGGGGCAATTAAGAGAGGAGAATTGGTTCTTTGATTCAATTTATCAGTGGACATATATGTATTCGAGACTTCAAATGGCCATGAGGTTCCATTGGTGGGAACAATTAATTTAGAACTTATTAATAATTATAATAATAATCAACCCTAACACTCATGAATGCAGTTCATTAAGAACTTTCAAACTATTTAAACTGACTACTGAACTCAACTAACCTTCCAGTCCAGTTGATCATGCAAGCAGTGGGTCCATCTCACCCAGAAGGCACGTAGCCCTGGTGGCCTGCTTCTCGCGGCATGAATGCACCCCAGTCAGTCAGTGCTGAGTTGACGGCTTGACAGAAATAAATCCTTGTCAGAGGCTGACATCTGTCAGGCTGCAGACAGTCACAAGCAAAGCAAAACATCAAATCTGATTCTCATTAATGACTTTTTATAAGTGTGACACTGAGACTTTGGAGCAATACAAATTGAAGATGGCTTTGCAAATAACAGAAAAATAAATTTTAAAAAAAAAAAGAAAAGAAAACACACCCAAATTAATGATGGTGACGACGACGTGATGGCAATATGAGACTGGGTCGAACATTTCGACCCAGTTCAAGACTGCAATCAATGTCTGCTTTTCTCAAAATAGATCAATCTTCTGTTGTCAGCTGCATGATACACTTAAGCTGAACAACTCTAAAATATATCCCCAGTGCAGAATTTTTTGATTTGCTTTAGATCGGTTTCAATCAAACTCCCAGCCTAGCTTAAAACATTCAACTTGCCAGCTGGGATTAAATTTAACCCTCTGGTTGTCAAAATGCCTGAATCTGCAGTGAGTTTACTGCAATCAGTCACGATTCAGCCTCATTAGGGCCTAAGAGTGTTGAACATCCAATTTCTCCTTGTAATTTCAAAGACTATTCAACCCCCCAGGTCATGAGAATTAAGATTTTTATCAGCCAAGGTGGATTTTTTTTCTGATCTTTTAAACAACCAACACTCCCTAACCACAGTGTGGGGGCAATTAAGAGAGGAGAATTGGTTCTTTGATTCAATTTATCAGTGGACATATATGTATTCGAGACTTCAAATGGCCATGAGGTTCCATTGGTGGGAACAATTAATTTAGAACTTATTAATAATTATAATAATAATCAACCCTAACACTCATGAATGCAGTTCATTAAGAACTTTCAAACTATTTAAACTGACTACTGAACTCAACTAACCTTCCAGTCCAGTTGATCATGCAAGCAGTGGGTCCATCTCACCCAGAAGGCACGTAGCCCTGGTGGCCTGCTTCTCGCGGCATGAATGCACCCCAGTCAGTCAGTGCTGAGTTGACGGCTTGACAGAAATAAATCCTTGTCAGAGGCTGACATCTGTCAGGCTGCAGACAGTCACAAGCAAAGCAAAACATCAAATCTGATTCTCATTAATGACTTTTTATAAGTGTGACACTGAGACTTTGGAGCAATACAAATTGAAGATGGCTTTGCAAATAACAGAAAAATAAATTTTAAAAAAAAAAAGAAAAGAAAACACACCCAAATTAATGATGGTGACGACGACGTGATGGCAATATGAGACTGGGTCGAACATTTCGACCCAGTTCAAGACTGCAATCAATGTCTGCTTTTCTCAAAATAGATCAATCTTCTGTTGTCAGCTGCATGATACACTTAAGCTGAACAACTCTAAAATATATCCCCAGTGCAGAATTTTTTGATTTGCTTTAGATCGGTTTCAATCAAACTCCCAGCCTAGCTTAAAACATTCAACTTGCCAGCTGGGATTAAATTTAACCCTCTGGTTGTCAAAATGCCTGAATCTGCAGTGAGTTTACTGCAATCAGTCACGATTCAGCCTCATTAGGGCCTAAGAGTGTTGAACATCCAATTTCTCCTTGTAATTTCAAAGACTATTCAACCCCCCAGGTCATGAGAATTAAGATTTTTATCAGCCAAGGTGGATTTTTTTTCTGATCTTTTAAACAACCAACACTCCCTAACCACAGTGTGGGGGCAATTAAGAGAGGAGAATTGGTTCTTTGATTCAATTTATCAGTGGACATATATGTATTCGAGACTTCAAATGGCCATGAGGTTCCATTGGTGGGAACAATTAATTTAGAACTTATTAATAATTATAATAATAATCAACCCTAACACTCATGAATGCAGTTCATTAAGAACTTTCAAACTATTTAAACTGACTACTGAACTCAACTAACCTTCCAGTCCAGTTGATCATGCAAGCAGTGGGTCCATCTCACCCAGAAGGCACGTAGCCCTGGTGGCCTGCTTCTCGCGGCATGAATGCACCCCAGTCAGTCAGTGCTGAGTTGACGGCTTGACAGAAATAAATCCTTGTCAGAGGCTGACATCTGTCAGGCTGCAGACAGTCACAAGCAAAGCAAAACATCAAATCTGATTCTCATTAATGACTTTTTATAAGTGTGACACTGAGACTTTGGAGCAATACAAATTGAAGATGGCTTTGCAAATAACAGAAAAATAAATTTTAAAAAAAAAAAGAAAAGAAAACACACCCAAATTAATGATGGTGACGACGACGTGATGGCAATATGAGACTGGGTCGAACATTTCGACCCAGTTCAAGACTGCAATCAATGTCTGCTTTTCTCAAAATAGATCAATCTTCTGTTGTCAGCTGCATGATACACTTAAGCTGAACAACTCTAAAATATATCCCCAGTGCAGAATTTTTTGATTTGCTTTAGATCGGTTTCAATCAAACTCCCAGCCTAGCTTAAAACATTCAACTTGCCAGCTGGGATTAAATTTAACCCTCTGGTTGTCAAAATGCCTGAATCTGCAGTGAGTTTACTGCAATCAGTCACGATTCAGCCTCATTAGGGCCTAAGAGTGTTGAACATCCAATTTCTCCTTGTAATTTCAAAGACTATTCAACCCCCCAGGTCATGAGAATTAAGATTTTTATCAGCCAAGGTGGATTTTTTTTCTGATCTTTTAAACAACCAACACTCCCTAACCACAGTGTGGGGGCAATTAAGAGAGGAGAATTGGTTCTTTGATTCAATTTATCAGTGGACATATATGTATTCGAGACTTCAAATGGCCATGAGGTTCCATTGGTGGGAACAATTAATTTAGAACTTATTAATAATTATAATAATAATCAACCCTAACACTCATGAATGCAGTTCATTAAGAACTTTCAAACTATTTAAACTGACTACTGAACTCAACTAACCTTCCAGTCCAGTTGATCATGCAAGCAGTGGGTCCATCTCACCCAGAAGGCACGTAGCCCTGGTGGCCTGCTTCTCGCGGCATGAATGCACCCCAGTCAGTCAGTGCTGAGTTGACGGCTTGACAGAAATAAATCCTTGTCAGAGGCTGACATCTGTCAGGCTGCAGACAGTCACAAGCAAAGCAAAACATCAAATCTGATTCTCATTAATGACTTTTTATAAGTGTGACACTGAGACTTTGGAGCAATACAAATTGAAGATGGCTTTGCAAATAACAGAAAAATAAATTTTAAAAAAAAAAAGAAAAGAAAACACACCCAAATTAATGATGGTGACGACGACGTGATGGCAATATGAGACTGGGTCGAACATTTCGACCCAGTTCAAGACTGCAATCAATGTCTGCTTTTCTCAAAATAGATCAATCTTCTGTTGTCAGCTGCATGATACACTTAAGCTGAACAACTCTAAAATATATCCCCAGTGCAGAATTTTTTGATTTGCTTTAGATCGGTTTCAATCAAACTCCCAGCCTAGCTTAAAACATTCAACTTGCCAGCTGGGATTAAATTTAACCCTCTGGTTGTCAAAATGCCTGAATCTGCAGTGAGTTTACTGCAATCAGTCACGATTCAGCCTCATTAGGGCCTAAGAGTGTTGAACATCCAATTTCTCCTTGTAATTTCAAAGACTATTCAACCCCCCAGGTCATGAGAATTAAGATTTTTATCAGCCAAGGTGGATTTTTTTTCTGATCTTTTAAACAACCAACACTCCCTAACCACAGTGTGGGGGCAATTAAGAGAGGAGAATTGGTTCTTTGATTCAATTTATCAGTGGACATATATGTATTCGAGACTTCAAATGGCCATGAGGTTCCATTGGTGGGAACAATTAATTTAGAACTTATTAATAATTATAATAATAATCAACCCTAACACTCATGAATGCAGTTCATTAAGAACTTTCAAACTATTTAAACTGACTACTGAACTCAACTAACCTTCCAGTCCAGTTGATCATGCAAGCAGTGGGTCCATCTCACCCAGAAGGCACGTAGCCCTGGTGGCCTGCTTCTCGCGGCATGAATGCACCCCAGTCAGTCAGTGCTGAGTTGACGGCTTGACAGAAATAAATCCTTGTCAGAGGCTGACATCTGTCAGGCTGCAGACAGTCACAAGCAAAGCAAAACATCAAATCTGATTCTCATTAATGACTTTTTATAAGTGTGACACTGAGACTTTGGAGCAATACAAATTGAAGATGGCTTTGCAAATAACAGAAAAATAAATTTTAAAAAAAAAAAGAAAAGAAAACACACCCAAATTAATGATGGTGACGACGACGTGATGGCAATATGAGACTGGGTCGAACATTTCGACCCAGTTCAAGACTGCAATCAATGTCTGCTTTTCTCAAAATAGATCAATCTTCTGTTGTCAGCTGCATGATACACTTAAGCTGAACAACTCTAAAATATATCCCCAGTGCAGAATTTTTTGATTTGCTTTAGATCGGTTTCAATCAAACTCCCAGCCTAGCTTAAAACATTCAACTTGCCAGCTGGGATTAAATTTAACCCTCTGGTTGTCAAAATGCCTGAATCTGCAGTGAGTTTACTGCAATCAGTCACGATTCAGCCTCATTAGGGCCTAAGAGTGTTGAACATCCAATTTCTCCTTGTAATTTCAAAGACTATTCAACCCCCCAGGTCATGAGAATTAAGATTTTTATCAGCCAAGGTGGATTTTTTTTCTGATCTTTTAAACAACCAACACTCCCTAACCACAGTGTGGGGGCAATTAAGAGAGGAGAATTGGTTCTTTGATTCAATTTATCAGTGGACATATATGTATTCGAGACTTCAAATGGCCATGAGGTTCCATTGGTGGGAACAATTAATTTAGAACTTATTAATAATTATAATAATAATCAACCCTAACACTCATGAATGCAGTTCATTAAGAACTTTCAAACTATTTAAACTGACTACTGAACTCAACTAACCTTCCAGTCCAGTTGATCATGCAAGCAGTGGGTCCATCTCACCCAGAAGGCACGTAGCCCTGGTGGCCTGCTTCTCGCGGCATGAATGCACCCCAGTCAGTCAGTGCTGAGTTGACGGCTTGACAGAAATAAATCCTTGTCAGAGGCTGACATCTGTCAGGCTGCAGACAGTCACAAGCAAAGCAAAACATCAAATCTGATTCTCATTAATGACTTTTTATAAGTGTGACACTGAGACTTTGGAGCAATACAAATTGAAGATGGCTTTGCAAATAACAGAAAAATAAATTTTAAAAAAAAAAAGAAAAGAAAACACACCCAAATTAATGATGGTGACGACGACGTGATGGCAATATGAGACTGGGTCGAACATTTCGACCCAGTTCAAGACTGCAATCAATGTCTGCTTTTCTCAAAATAGATCAATCTTCTGTTGTCAGCTGCATGATACACTTAAGCTGAACAACTCTAAAATATATCCCCAGTGCAGAATTTTTTGATTTGCTTTAGATCGGTTTCAATCAAACTCCCAGCCTAGCTTAAAACATTCAACTTGCCAGCTGGGATTAAATTTAACCCTCTGGTTGTCAAAATGCCTGAATCTGCAGTGAGTTTACTGCAATCAGTCACGATTCAGCCTCATTAGGGCCTAAGAGTGTTGAACATCCAATTTCTCCTTGTAATTTCAAAGACTATTCAACCCCCCAGGTCATGAGAATTAAGATTTTTATCAGCCAAGGTGGATTTTTTTTCTGATCTTTTAAACAACCAACACTCCCTAACCACAGTGTGGGGGCAATTAAGAGAGGAGAATTGGTTCTTTGATTCAATTTATCAGTGGACATATATGTATTCGAGACTTCAAATGGCCATGAGGTTCCATTGGTGGGAACAATTAATTTAGAACTTATTAATAATTATAATAATAATCAACCCTAACACTCATGAATGCAGTTCATTAAGAACTTTCAAACTATTTAAACTGACTACTGAACTCAACTAACCTTCCAGTCCAGTTGATCATGCAAGCAGTGGGTCCATCTCACCCAGAAGGCACGTAGCCCTGGTGGCCTGCTTCTCGCGGCATGAATGCACCCCAGTCAGTCAGTGCTGAGTTGACGGCTTGACAGAAATAAATCCTTGTCAGAGGCTGACATCTGTCAGGCTGCAGACAGTCACAAGCAAAGCAAAACATCAAATCTGATTCTCATTAATGACTTTTTATAAGTGTGACACTGAGACTTTGGAGCAATACAAATTGAAGATGGCTTTGCAAATAACAGAAAAATAAATTTTAAAAAAAAAAAGAAAAGAAAACACACCCAAATTAATGATGGTGACGACGACGTGATGGCAATATGAGACTGGGTCGAACATTTCGACCCAGTTCAAGACTGCAATCAATGTCTGCTTTTCTCAAAATAGATCAATCTTCTGTTGTCAGCTGCATGATACACTTAAGCTGAACAACTCTAAAATATATCCCCAGTGCAGAATTTTTTGATTTGCTTTAGATCGGTTTCAATCAACTCCCAGCCTAGCTTAAAACATTCAACTTGCCAGCTGGGATTAAATTTAACCCTCTGGTTGTCAAAATGCCTGAATCTGCAGTGAGTTTACTGCAATCAGTCACGATTCAGCCTCATTAGGGCCTAAGAGTGTTGAACATCCAATTTCTCCTTGTAATTTCAAAGACTATTCAACCCCCCAGGTCATGAGAATTAAGATTTTTATCAGCCAAGGTGGATTTTTTTTCTGATCTTTTAAACAACCAACACTCCCTAACCACAGTGTGGGGGCAATTAAGAGAGGAGAATTGGTTCTTTGATTCAATTTATCAGTGGACATATATGTATTCGAGACTTCAAATGGCCATGAGGTTCCATTGGTGGGAACAATTAATTTAGAACTTATTAATAATTATAATAATAATCAACCCTAACACTCATGAATGCAGTTCATTAAGAACTTTCAAACTATTTAAACTGACTACTGAACTCAACTAACCTTCCAGTCCAGTTGATCATGCAAGCAGTGGGTCCATCTCACCCAGAAGGCACGTAGCCCTGGTGGCCTGCTTCTCGCGGCATGAATGCACCCCAGTCAGTCAGTGCTGAGTTGACGGCTTGACAGAAATAAATCCTTGTC
>NW_028146573.1:0-14340 GCF_977016875.1 Pavona decussata
CTTCTTTCCCATGAATGCCAAGTGTCCTGGTAAAGCAGAAAGGATATGGCTCAATGCATTACCTCCAAGCTATCCACAGTGAACAGATCTGATATGAAGCGGCTTCCGCTACAGTGGCTGAGTTTGGCAATAATGCTGGAAGAAATCTGTGTGCGACTGAAGCGTGGAATTCTAAGTAGAAATGAGTTCCTCGAGGTCGCCTACCGACTTCATCTTGACGAGAGTGCACTAGATGCAGCTCTGATCTACCTTGACGAGCTATCTTTGGTTTTTTACTATCCTGGTATTCTTTTTGGAGCTTATCTTCACCGACCCACAGGTGCTTCTTGACAAAATCTCAGAGCTTGTGAAAGACAATCACGACAAGCTTGTGAGGGGTGAAGGTCAAGATTGGCAAAAGTTCTACTGTCATGCTCTCGTAACGGTTGAATTTCTTCATCATGAGAATTCAACAAGCACTATGTTCCAGGTCTCTTTGAGCCAAAGCATCTAGTTTTCTTGTACCAAAAGCTTTTCATTTTCGCTGATTTCTCTGAGGGAGTATATTTTGTTCCATGCCTGCTTCAAATGCTTAGCAACAAAGAAGTGTCAAAGTATCGTGTTTCATTCAATTCTGTAGTAGCTCCTTTAGTTCTTTACTTCCCTGATAGTCCTCCACGTCGTGGCATCTTCTGTGCTCTTGTCTCTTTCTTGACGTCACCAGAAAACCACTTTCCTGGTCCGTGGAAGCTGAAGATGGGTGACAGGTCAGTCACTCCAACCTGCTTGCATCGTAACTGCATCCAATTCCACAGTCACTGAATTTGAGGTACCTGATTCCATCACATTGATCGACACTTTACTTCACTTTGAAATTCATTTCAACTTGAAGTCACACAAAATGCATTGAAAATCTGTCCAGTTGTCAAGCAAGGCATTTTTGCAGGTTTGAGAAAAGCTAATGTCATTCTGGGCTACACCAATTCCACTCCATCCTTTGCTCTGCTCTGCCCTTGTGGAAAGGGAGATCCCTCATCATGCTAACATTGGAGATGAAAGTTATATCTGCAGTATGGACAGAGATTTTGGAGATGAGTTAGCACCAAATCAACAAAATCTGGTTAACCGAAGCTGCTCTGTTGCTGATAAGAAAAGCCAGCTCGATCTTCGAATGCTATTACTAAAGCTTAACGGATTACGCTTACAAGTGGAGGGATATTGGTATTCACCTGGATTCAGAGAGGAGAGCTTAAAAACATTGAATGTAAGCCGACCCTTATTATTGAAGGTCCTAAAGCTTGGCTTAGAGAGATGCTTGGAGAATGGCTCCAGTGGGCTCCAGGGGACAATCGAGGTAGCTCTTCAGTGGCTTCAGTAGACAGCGTAAAGGTCGCTCTTAACAACAGTGGTCTCGGAGCAGCTGCACTCGAAATAGAATCATGTCTCCATTGAATGTTTGTTTGTCATCCATGTACATTGAAGCTATAATTTTACAAAAACAGTTTTTCTGTCACTATTTTTCTGTTTTTTTTATTTTGTTTTCTTCCTTCACTGTTTGATTTTTGCTATAAAAATAAATTCTCATATCTCAATTGTGCATGTCATGCTTGCTATATATTTTCTTTGTGGTTAGTTATTACTTAATTATCCATTTGTATGATTGATTGTTGAACAAGTCATGACATTGTGTTATTTCCATAATGAAGCTGTTACAAAAGAACTTATTTTTCATCTTGAAATCGTGATTATGTCATGAGTAGAAGGGGGGAGCATTGCTGTTTTGTAAACGGAGATAGTTAATATATATGGTGTGGAGCATTGAATGACATTGTTGTGGGTGTGGTGTGCATGGGCAGAGCTAGCATGAATTTTTATTTACTGTGAGCCTTACTGACGTATATATATATAGCTAGTATAATATGGTATTAATTAATTAGTAAATAGTACTGTATGTATGTGGAGGATGATTGAAGTGAGTCTCTGCGGCGGTCGGGCTCCGCCCAACTAATGTCTCTGTGGTCATCCACACAGCTCCATATGATTATAATAAATTATACTGTACTATGGTTGAGGTAAACATCAAAGGCACGCCAGTAGTACCTATCTCATCAACCAGCGTCTGCTCTGTGGTCAATGGTATATGGCTATAATATATAAACTTTATAGCCATATACCACGGGCAGCTTGTATCCACGGATACAAGGGCTGAACCATAGTACAAGCCACTTATTGTATAGCCTGTTCGTGGTTTATTGGAATAGCCCCCTTGAGGCTGACAGTTAAACCACTCGGCTCCGCTTCGTGGTTAACTGCCAGCTCCTCGGGCTCTATTCCAATAAACCACTCCCAGGCTATACTAAAACTTAACTTATACTATGGTAGCTACGTACTAAATTTAATTGGTGGAAGGTCACTGGAAGCCATTCATGATCAGATCAACTTGAGGCAAGAAAGGTTTTTTTTTTCTCTCTCTATAGCTATTATTTAGAATAAGTATGTGGAGCATTAGACATCAACTGTTTTCATAATGATAATAATATTATTATTTAGCTATGAGACTGTCCATGGAAAAACAAGGCATATGGGACCCATACAAAACTATGGGTAGGTATTAGGTGTAATGAGTTTGCCGAAAGTTCACTGAATTCTTGAGTTATTATAATATAAGAATATCTTGATAAGTTGTAGAACAATTAGTCTGTTGTACACAAAAATGACCAGCTTATATAGAGGATCACACATAGCTAACATCAACACGACATCAACACAACTGACCTAGCAACCAAAACATTCACAGATACACAAGTAACGATACATCCTAGTAACAGCACATTTACAGCTAATACATGTAAATACTCTACGCACAAACAAGTCAGCTAATAAATACTCTACGCACAAACAAGTTTGATGAGACTAGCCCTTACAGTTACAGTTAATAAACAGTTTACATGCATAGTCTAGTTTCACTACACCACTCCCTTCTTCGTAGGAATTTGTCCCGAATTTGTGTTAGTTCAATATGTCACAACTGGTAGAAGGCGTTCTGGCTGTTGCCTAGTTCTGGTGGATTGTCTGAGTAGTGCGGCTTGAAATTGATCATCATGTGGTGCAGCGTAATAATCATTGGCTGGATATCATCATTGTCAGCTTCCACAATCTCCAGCTCAAAAGCATTCCTTGGTTTGCGTACTGAAGGCAGTTTCTTCCCCAGCTGTTTCTGCGTTACTTGTCTGTTGGGGGAATCTGGTGCCTGGGTGGCATGGCTTTAATGTATCAAAAGCGACGATTGCTGGCACTTTCTTCCCGAACAATTCCTTGTCACGATAGTCTGCTTCCCCGATCCTCTCCACCACTTTGAATAGTCCCGTCTATGGATGGTGTAGCCTCGTTCCAGGCTCTCCTCCCTCGCATGAGTAAAGAAAAGGGGAGGGAGAGCCTGGAACGAGGCTATGGATGGTGTAGTTTCCTGGATTGGCTTCGAGGGACTGCCGGGTTGTGTAGCCACACCAAATCTCCCTTTTGGTTTGGGTTGCCATGAATCTTCCTGTTGTAGATTTCCTTTTGTCACTTGTGAGCCGTTTGTAACTGCTCCCGGACATCACCGTATGCTGCTGTCAGTGACTTCTTCAGCTGTGCAGCATAAGTTGTAACTGGCTCTGGTGAGGATGCTGCCATTCTGGTGCCGTAGGCAATGTCGATTGGCAGCCTTGCTTCTTGTCCAAACATCAGATAGAAGGGAGTGTAGCCAGTGGAGGTGTGAACACTAGTGTTGTAGGCCATACAAACTTTTCTGAGCCGATCTTCCCAGTCAAATGGATAGTCATGGAGGGTTGTTGAAAGCATCTGCTTCAGCGTACGATTAAAACGTTAAACAAGGCCATCTCCTTGTGGGTGATAGGGAGTTGTCCGCGATTTCTCTATTCTCAGCACTTTGCAGATCTCTTTCATCAATTTGGACTCAAATTGTCAGCCTTGGTCTGAATGCAACTGCTCCGGAGGAGAGAAACGACAATAGGCTTCATCAACTAGCTTCGCGGCTACCGTTGCTGCCTCCTGATCAGGAATAGCAAAAGCTTCTACCCATTTGCTGAAATAGTCGCCAACCACCAACACATAGGAGTTTCCTGCTTCACTCTCTGGGAAAGGCCCTGTGATGTCGACCGCTATCACCTGCATTGGATATCCAGCTTGAATAGTTTGCATTGGTGCTCGGGCTTTAGGAGCTGGTGATTTCCGAGTAGCACAAGTAGCACAGGTACGACACCAGTTCTTCACATCATCAGACATTTCCGGCCAATAGAATCTCTCTTTCACCTGATTCAACATCTTTTGCTCACCAAAATGTCCACTAATCACACCTGCATGGAGTTATTAAAGCACTTCATCGCGTAGACTCTGGGGCAGAATTAGCTGTAACCATTTCTTCTCTCTTGTACTGTCATCATAAAGGCGCCAAAGGATACCATCACGAACTTCCAATCGATCCCAGAGTTGTACCAATCGACGAACTACCATACTTTTTCCTTTCACTTCGTCAGTACTTGGCTTTTGATCCTTTTCCTTGGCCTTGAGGGTAAATCCAATGCAGTCATCTTGCAGTTGAGCTTGACGAATCTCTGTATTGCTTTTTTCTTTCATTGCTGGGGTCTCCGCCTCCTGCAGTGCTCCGATACACTCGTACCCCTCACTGCTGGTCCTTCCACACTGGCTGCAAGGACAGTGCATCGGCGTTTTGGTGCTTCTTTCCAGGGCGATGATACATGTATATCTATAATCATACTCCTGAAGCCGTTCCAACCATCTGCATGGACAACTGTCCCTCTGGCTCCTTGAACTGCGACAACCAAGTGAGTGACCCATGGTGAATCTTCTTCCCAGCAAGTATGGTCTGAAGTGTTGAACAAATGTCACGACCGCAAGGAGCTCCTTTCTGGTCACACAATACCGGAGTTCTGGTTTCGTCAAACCCTTGCTAGCATAGGAAATCACCCTCTCTTTTCCATTTTCGTCAATCTGGGAGAGAACAGCTCCAATTTCCGCATCACTGGCATCAGTGTCTAGAATGAAAGGCTTCTGCAGATCAGGGAAAGCCAAAATTGGTGCAGAAACTAGCTTCTGTCGCAGATGCTCGAATGATGCTTGGCAATCAGCATCCCATTCAAACTTCACTGTCTTCTCTGTCAGTTGGTGAAGGGGTTTGTCAATCTTAGCAAAATGTTCCACAAATCTGCGATAGTAGTTGGCCAGTCCCAGAAACTGTTGTACTTCCCGCTTGGATGTGGGGACAGGCCAATTGGCAAACTTCTCGATCGTTGTCGGATCAGTGCTCACCCCTTCTGCAGACACTACATGTCCCAAAAATCCAACTTTAGGGGCACATAAGTGGCATTTCTTTGGTTGGAGCTTCAGTCCTGCAGTGCGCAACCGCCAAAATACACTTCTCAGGTTCTGCAGGTGTTCGCTGAAGGTGTGGCCAACAACAATGACATTGTCGAGGTACACCAGACAGTTTGTCCACTGTAGACCGGCTAGGACCATATCCATCAGTCACTGGAAAGTGGCAGGTACATTGCAGAGTCCGAATGGCATCACCTTGAATTCAAAGAGCCCATCCGGTGTGCAGAATGCTGTCTTCTCCCGGTCTTCTTCTGCAACCTCAACTTGCCAGTACCAACTTATGAGATCCAGTGTGCTGAACCATTTTGATCCAGACAGGGTGTCCAGTGTGTCGTCAACTCTGGGGAGGGGGTATGCATCTTTTCTGGTGAGGTTGTTGACCTTACGATAGTCGACGCAGAACCGCACAGATCCATCTTTCTTTGGAACCAATACGATTGGTGAAGCCCACGGGCACCTCGATGTTTGGATAACGTCCTTCTTCAGCATGTCAGACAAGAGCTTCCGGGCCTCCTCCCGCCGAATTGGTGGAATCCGTCGAATGGGTTGTCGCACAGGGGTTGCATTCCCTGTGTTTATTCTGTGCTTGATCTTTTCTGTGCGCCCAAAGTCATCCGGTTGCTCTGCGAAGAGGTCGGCATTCTCCAACAACACAGCATACAGGTGTCGCTGCTCTTCACCTGAGAGGGCATCTCCAGCATCCAAAACAATCTGCCACAGCTGTTTTTGCTTTTCCACCGAGATGTCAGTGTTGGGGTTCTGCTCGACAGACGACACCGAGGCTAACTGCACCCCACCCTCCAGGAGTGGCTCCATTACGGCAATTTGACTTCCCTTTTTGACCGTAACTCTCTCATTCCGGGGGTTCAAAATCCGCACAGGGACCTCACCAGCTCTGGAATCCACCACTGCTCGGGCGACACAAACTGCATTCCGTTCACCAGTTTCTGATTCTATGAGCCATGTTGAAGAGGTAGAAAGAAGTCACCATGGGTGGAGTCTTCACCATGATTTCCATCTCGCTTTGTGGTGGGATCTCAATGCACTCCCCTACTGACAGGCCCACAGAAGCTATAGCAGTTCCCCTCGGCTTGTGGCCCAAGTTCACCGTAGTTTTCTCTGCAGTGAAATGGAGTTGATTGCACTTACAATCCAATCTGACCTGGCATTGATTTCCTTGTAGAAAGTCCCGACCCAGAATGACATCATTTGTGATGGCTCTTGCTACCAGCACGTCAACAAGGTACACCTTCTGTAACCCATCGATTTCCAGTCTGACTCTTGTAGATCCACACAGCTGCAGAGGTGCTCCCTGGACTCCGACCAGCTTATGGCTGAATCCAGTCTGAGTGAGCTGTTCACCACGCTCCTTGATCTTTTCCCAGAGAGTCTCTGAAATCAGCGACACAGCTGCACCTGTATCTATTAGACCACTGGCACTAATACGATTAATGTAGGGTTTTAACCCAAAATCTATAGTGCTAGAATTGGTGGCAAGTACTGGTACTGTTATCTCTTTCATTTGAGCCTTCTGCTGTTCACACTTAGGAGCGCGGCTCACTGCTCCGAGGGTCTTCCGTTTCCCTGGTTCTTAGCTGGACAATTCCTGGCGATGTGGCCTTCCTCCTGGCAATTCCAGCAGGTCACAGTCCTTGGATGTCGGCCACTCCTTCCTCTTGGTCGACTGGACTCCCTGGCGGACAACTTCGCGTCAATCAATTTGTCCATCTTCTCCAGCAACACCTTGAGAGTATCTTGAGCCCCGCCCATCTCGGAGCGTCTGATCACAGCTATCACGCCTGCATCTTCGTTGTTTGTCTGATCAATTTGAGCTATCGGCAAAGCAGCGATCTTCGGTTTCATGTACGTCTCCAGCTCCGGCGTTGCAGCTACAGCAGCATCAACAGAGGTTGGCGTCTTCTGACGAACACCAAAAGCCAGCTGTGGGTCTTCAATCTGAGCTAACAACTGGTTTATTGCTAGCAACTCCGCCTGAAGTGCAGGGTAAGCTCGTTCAACTTGCGTCTTTAAGTCTTCACCGAACGCAGCCCAGTCCTCATTTCTTCGTTTCTGTCGCCCTTGAAATTCAGCTATGTATAGCTCCTTTCGGCACTCCGGTTCGAATCTCTTTTTCAGAGCAGCAACAATCTTGTCAAATGTCGTTCGGTCCGCTTCTGGCATCCTCCGAAAAGCTGTAACCACCCTCCCAGTGAGCCTCGATCGGATCCATTTCTTCTTGGCATCTGCGTCCCACTCATTGACCTCTGCCACTCCGTCGAAATGATCCAGCCAATCGCTCAGACTCTGTTTTCCATCTCCAGTAAACATTTCAGGCAATGCTACAGGTTTCGCTGCCATCTCGAAGCTCCGTCTGCTACTTTTAAAGAGATCCTGCCGACTACGCCAATTTGTAACGAGTTCGCCGAAAGTTCACTGAATTCTTGGAGTTATTATAATATAATAATAATATCTTGATAAGTTGTAGAACAATTCGTCTGTTGTACACAAAAATGACCAGCTTATATAGAGGAACACACATAGATAAACATCAACACGACATCAACACAACTGACCTAGCAACCAAAACATTCACAGATACACAAGTAACGATACATCCTAGTAACAGCACATTTACAGCTAATACATGTAAATACTCTACGCACAAACAAGTTCACAAGTAATGTATTGATGAGACTAGCCCTTACAGTTACAGTTAATAAACAGTTTACATGCATAGTCTAGTTTCACTACACCAGCATAATTATTATAAATTGTCCGAATTGTTTGCCATCATTAAATTTTCGACACCAACTGATATCGATTTGTGGTTCTGGCATCATTTCGTAGCTACAGCTGTAGCTATTCCAGTGTCCGCAAGCACACTTACGTAATTCTTATTTCATGAATGAAAATCATAACTGGAATAAAGTTAAGCACAGAACCATGGATCGATATCAGTTGGTGATCAAACTATGTTGATCAGAGTTGCCATTATTCACAGCCATGGTACGAGCACCTCTATAGCCTCAGAGATTTAGCTACCTGCTAGCTATTTGCTCATATATATAGCTATACATGCATGGCTTGACAACACCGTCAGACACTGACACCCACAGGAAAAGCGTGCCATGCACGCGGAAATACACGTGCACCCGCGAACTTAGTAAATTCAGACTAAAACGGACTACCAGTTACTCGGATAAGCCGTCGTACCGTATAATTCTAATAACGGACACCACTCGGACACCGTCACTCACAATCATCGACTCGGAATCTTATTTCGGAGCTGGACATGGACACGGAACCGGACTCGGAATCTTATTTCGGAGCCGGAGTCGGAAACTTACGCTAATTTGGAGGCGGAACCGTACACGAAAAAGTGACACTCTCGGCCACCATAGTGGAACAATATTGCTGCCTGAAGTTAAAGTTGCGGGATGCGGGATGCGGGGCTCCGCAACCCGCATCCCACAACTTCGATGTTTGCGGAATGTGGAAACGCAGGTTGCGGAATCGAGTGAAATTGCCCTTCTCGGCTTCCATAGAAAGTTTCACGTGGATGTACGTCTGGTGGCTGGGAATGGACAAGACATTGAAATTTCCGTCTCGAAGTGTCAAGGTTGCCAGTTGCAGCAGGCAAAGCCTCCTATATAGCGCACCTTTACATCCGTGGAAATGGCACTCATGGCCGTGGACTCATTTGCATACCGGCTTTGCCGGGCCTGTGAGTGGAAAGATGTTCCTAGTAATCATTGATGCACACTCAAAAGTGGATTGAGGCATTCGCTACTATATACCTCTTCTACTTCCACTACAGTGATCGAAATCTTATGTAATGTATTTCCTCATTTTAGATTGCCAGAAATGATCGTGAGTGACGATGGCTCATGTTTTGTAGGTGAAGAATTCTAGTCGTTTTAAGTAGCTAATGGTGTCAAACACGTCACATCCTCACCCTATCACCCTGTGACGAACGGTCTCGCAGAGAGAGCCGTACAGATCCTCGAGAAGGGTCTCAAGAAAGTGACGACTGGTACTGTCCAAACTCGACTTGCTCAGATACTCATGAGCTACAGAATCACACCCTAAAGCACCACTGGAGCCTCTCCTGCTGACCTGCTGCTGGGTAGGCAGCCAAGAACAAGACTGAACTTGTAGAGACCAAACAAAGTCAAAAGTCATAAAACAAGCAACTGAAGCAGAAGGTTGGACTTGACCACAGAGCAAAAGATAGAGTTTTTTGTAAGGGAGAGAGGGTGTACGAGAGAAACTTTGGAACAGGTAATACTTGGCTACCTGGAGAGATTACCGAGTTCAGTGGTCCAGTCTCAGTCGTGGTTAATGTGTAGATGTGAAGCTATGGTCAGGAACTTGAATTGATCGATCACCTGAACAGTCTGGTGACACAAGTGATGAACTGCTGACAATGGTGAAACTGTGACTGAGAATGCAGCAGATACTCAGCCTGCACCTGCAACCCAATCTACACCAACAGTGGAGGCGACACCTCAACTGAACACACAGAAACGATATCCTACCCGAGTCCGTCGCCCTTCAGAACGTTTGTAAGTGAACTTATCCGTGCATGGAACTAACACAACTAATTAAACTAGCTATAGATGATTGTTGTTATTGTTTTTCTTGTATACTGCAGTTTAATGATTTTTAAAGAAATCCTTGCAATATAATATGGTCTCTCGCTCTAGCCGCTACGACGTTACAAGTTTAATACACTGCAGTTATGGTCTTTCAACAAATTATTTGTTAGGTCGTGTATCTTTCATGATCATCATCGTACAGACTTGCACAAAATTTAATATGTAATCTTATCAGCTATGATAACAGATAGCTACATAACTTTCGAAGATACTGTATAACGGGAAAATTTGGCGTATCAGTCTTCTGAACATATTGGCGAGCTTTTTAATTTGGCAATGACCGATACCCGATCGCATAGGCATAATGCAATAGCACAATGTTTGGCGATTTTAAATTTGGCTAATTGTCTGCAAACTCGGCAATTTGCCAAATTAAAACCATCACCAAATTTCCCGTTATACGGTATATTAAATTCATTCTTTGCATCAGCTTTTTGAAGTGGAGTTAAACATTACATCAACATTTTTCACATAGCTAATATAATAATAATGATACAAAGTAATTTCTACATAAAATAAACTTTCATCAGCTTCTTCTTAAAGCACATGTTACTTCAAAGGTTTTAACTGCATAGTATGATGAATGGCTAGTTAGCTACTTGGTTCCTAATAATTGAAGTTGTTGAATAGATCCTCGACATTGATTGTCTTTGTTCAACAAGAGTCAATCCAATTTTCTTTGAAACTTTTGCTAACAATGGAGGCCATATTTTGGGAACGAACAAAGTTATTTGACAGAGGAATGCTATAAGAAGATGTCCGACGTACAAAATGTAAATAGGAATTAAATGATATTCTCCAATGACAGCGAAAATACTTGAATATGCAAAAGTACTGCAACCAACGAAAAGGACACTAAATATCAAAAAATTCACTTTTTTTGTATCCTTAAACTGCGACATCCTTATTTTTCTCGACTTTATAGCAACAATCACAACTGCTAAGGATAAGAGGATGTTGTAAGCTAAAAGCAACACAAACCATACAGCTGCATAATCACTGACACATCTTTCCTCGATGATGATAAATCCAGGATTCTCTACATAAACATCATCACTCCTAAGTGGATCAAAAGCACTCCACACTACTAGTACAGTAATGTTTGGCATTAGAATGATAAATGTGTAAATAAAGTGGGCAAATTCAGAAGTGTAGGCTTTTGACTTAACTTTTTTATACAAAGAAAATATTCGATAGACTCGAAGCATTTTCACCAAAACTGTAGTCAGGATGAGAGGTAGCGAGATTCCGAGTCCACTTAACCAAACAAAGAGCATGCATAGGTCGATACTTGGTGGAATATCAGCTATCGTCATGACAGTAAACGAGATCAATAGGTAGCAGCCTGTGAAGAGTAGTAAGCTGAGACAGACACTGGTAGATTTTACGCTTGGTTTGTTACGATAGTAGATGTATAAAACTAGTAATAAAGAATTCAATAAAAAGCACAGAGCCGGTAGTACAAGATAGTATGGTGATGGTATGATTTGCAATACTGGCAAGTCCTTCTTAGTGAATGTGTCGATGGAAATATTTTCTAACTTCTTTGATTCGCTGCCGTAAATTCCAACATGTCTCGATGTGCCATTCAAAATTTGATAGATGTAAACATATTGAGATGTTTTGTGTATGCTATTAAAATCATAAGATTCCATTGATTGATTAGCAGCTTCAGCTAGTACCAAAACTGCATCATACATAAGATTTGCATAAGGATTTACATGGCCTCTGCCAATATCTGTATCATTACTTATCTCATCTTCAACGCTTGCATGTTCTTGGATCAATTGAAATATGAACATTCCCTCCAAGACAGTTTGTTTGCTACAATCTAGATCGAAATCTTGAGGAATGTCACTCAATCTGTAGCTGTGTAGAATCCAGACATACTTTGACCAAGTTAGTCCACTTTTGTGAGCTTCACACATTATTGGTAGTACATGAAAGGGTCTAACGTTAAGCAAGATAGTGTTGACATTTGACTCAGCGACAGCTTTGATAATGCTTGCAAACAATTCTCTGTGATGATGATGTGTCGTAACAGAAATTCTCAATGATACGTTCATTTCAGAGTTTAGTTTGTGAAGAAGCTTTAAATGAAACAAAGTATCTGTCTCCGTGATCGCTATAATTCTTGTTTGGTTTACCAACCTTAAAAAGGCAACAAGCGAGTCGATGAGGACAGAATTAGAGGCAGTCATGTAAAACACATTTGAAGAAGACAAATTTTCATTAAAATGGATCAGAGAAGCAATTCGTACCTTGAATGATTGCAAAATAGCAAGCAACTTTGGATGGAAAAATCCAGCGACACCAAAAATTTTTGTACTTTTGGAAGTTAAATTAGCAAGTACATTTAATACATTTCCCAGGTATAGGGAGTCATATCTCATTAATGAACCACTATCAGCTACAACTAAAGACAGAAGACTGAACTGATCACTTTTTATATCGTTTACAGCTTCAAGTGCCCCTTGAAGAATCTCTTGTTTTCTCTCCGAGCTTAGGGGTACTTCACTACCACTGTTGTGAGGTACTGCTACTACTAGAACTGATTCATCTACTCCACCAACTAGTACATAACCGTGTACTATTGCTACAGTAAATAGCCAAAATATGATTTTTTCAACAGCCATATTATTATGCAGTCTTCGCTTCTTAGCTTCAACCGATTACAGTGCAAGCCAGTTCTACTTCAGAGTCTCAGTTAGTGAGTTAGCTACTCTGAATATAATATGGTGTGCATGTCATATATAATAGTGCACATAGCATAAATAATTTAACACAGACATTTAATGATTGCATGGACATATATTTACATCTTGCAGGTACCGTACATATGAAGTAAAATTGAACATCAAAGGCAATGCATGAAAGCAATATTATGAAAGAGACACATTACATTTGTCATTGCACTTTACGACAGTCAGATTGTAATCAGTCAAACTACCGAGTGATTGTGCTCCACAGATCAGGTTAGAAGCTTCTCCATGAAGTGTTAATGATGTAAAATTCTGGCTGAATAGGAGGAATCTACCATACAACTTTAGCTTTAATTTGTAGGTACAGTATCAGTTGCGCTATAGATACTATACTACTGAACAAAGTTTACATGCAAATAACAGTATGATAGGTTGCCCATTACGCAACTTGACTCTTAGCTACATGCATGTCTTTGAGTATCCCTACAGTAGCTACTCAGCTATAGCGACTTATAGGCATAATAGTATTATAATAAATATGTGAAGTAGCTAATAGTGTAATACACTACTTGATTAATATTCCAATCTTTCTATGTGGCTGTTTGTTTTGGTGGACCTGTGAGTGACGCTGAGGAAGTATCTCTTCGGGTAGCATATATAGCTAGCTAGCTATTCCGAAGGAAGCAACCACTGCATGACTGGGGCAATCGTGTCTGAAATGAGTGGGCTGCTAGCAGAGTGACAACTAAGGACAAGTATGTAGTTTTGTTGTAGCTAGCTGTACTTACCTTGTTCATGCATTTACTAACTGAAAAAAGTGCTTTATCCGTTTATTGCACACTTCAGTGCACATTAAGTGATTTAATACATATAGCTAGCTAGTTTTCGATGCAGCTGATTGGTCAGAAGTCATGTGACCAGAAATAAAACTTCTTAGTAGCTAGGGGGGCTGAAAGTAGGCTACAAAGCGAGCCAAGAAATTTTTTAGGGTGCCACACCCACTTCCGGTTGACACCTACTTTGCACAACACTTCTAAAGATAGCATCAACCACTGTATGACTCCTCAAGTGAAGAACTTACTCAAATTAAGTTTCTCTGATACAAATTAGCTATTGGTAATGATCAGTGTACACCTATTGGATGCATATAGCTATAATTATAATTATTATAATAGCGATCAATTATTAAATTTTGAATTAATGTCAGAAATCTAGCCGGGGATGAAGCCCCCCAGCCCTCCCCCCTTAACAACACTCTTGCTATTGGCAGTTGGTCTCTCCAGTATTGCTAACATTGTAATGTGTATATAGCTAGTATTAAAAAAAATCACGTGGTTATAGCTACTCAATTTTCACCATTTGATTCTATGCTTTTAGCATGATGAGGCTGATATTATGCACAATGTCATAATCTGGTTCTTGAAATTCCATGTTGCTGATATCAGGCATGCTATGATTATAGATTCTAGGATTTCCATGTCAATGCTATATCAAGCAAGATCAAGTCAGCAATATAATAGCTACAAGCTGTTATTTCTGGTCTTGGAGGAACTATACAGGAGCTGCGGGCATCTGTGTAGAAGATGGCTTTTGAGATAGACGTG
>NW_028146574.1:0-22058 GCF_977016875.1 Pavona decussata
GGATTATCCACATCTAATAATTGGATAGCTATAGCAATAAGCATGCTATTCAGAAAGTATGTGCCACTCTCCGAGGACGTGATTCAGAAGCAACGTCTGCACGGTGGCTGTCTTTTTCTTATAAATATAGCTGAAGAACTCCAACAGACACTTTCAATGCCCTATTGGTGTTTACACTGTCTTTGTCACACAGAAGCGTCGTTATTGTTTTCTTCACTATTATTGTGACTAACATTAGCAGATCTACTATCAGCTATAACACTCACTTTCTCCCATACCAGCTGCTTAGCTCTTCACGAACGAGACATTTCATCCGCGCGGTTAAGGAGCCATGGTACTTCACGTTACGCGAGCATTGAATATAATTATTTTATGAATTATTTAATGCCTTTAGACCATGCATTTAGTTTTGGCAGAAAATAATAATATTATTATTGCCTGTAGCACTTGTATACAAGTCCCAAGATTTCTTGGGACTTGTATACAAGTGCTACAGGCAATGATCTATTGATTAGTTAAGGCCTGATGGCTAGAGCATCTAGCCGAGTGCCAAAGTGACAGCATGGTCACTACTAGGGGTGCTCAATGAGTGAAGCTCATTTCTCAGAAAATAATATTTATTAACTTCCCCATTTTGGTGCAAAAGGTTTTACGTTTTGGTGCTTCATTAACAACGGCACTACAATATCTACCTGTCTGATGCTGTCTAGCTACAAAACCGTAATCCATAAACAATGCAGTCCACATTCCAGCTTTTTATGTTGTTATTTCATTCTCAACAGCTAGCTACTTGTTGACGTTTTACTCACTAAGTATAAAGTCTTACCTCCCAGAGAATACAGTTAGAGTATACGTAGCACTATGGAATGGCTGCAGCTGGCTGTCTTTATTGTGGCCATAACTACTCAACCAGTGACTAGTGGAACTGCTTGTGAGCTTATAGTTGCCCTACCAAGTCACTATGACAGTGAACCAGTGCCCACCTGGGAAAGAGGGCTTGAGATCTTTTCTGGTGTTCATATTGTAAGTGAAAGAATCAGAAACATTTCGAATTGCAAACTAAACCTTACAGAAGTGAAAATTGGACGTTGTGGTTCTGCAAAGAATTTGGCATTCTATTTGAGCATATATTTCTGAGAAGTGAAATACAGCAAATGAATTTTTCCCGGTGCTTGGGTATAGTTGGACTCTCTTGCAATAATGAATTTCATGCCATTATACAGCCGTCAACCTCAGAGGGATCTATCAAAGGAAGTTTAAAGGTTGGAATTGAAACTGCTCTTATTCCAAGTGAAGTCAAACCAGCAGCAACCGAACTAGTTAAAGCTCTGATCAAGTTAATGAAGTCTCTTAATTGGCAGAAACTTGGAATTATTACTGAAACTGCTGACACATACTTTTCACGTACAGCTGAGGCAGTATACAAGGAAGCGAAGAATGATCCAGATATTGATATTATCACATTTAGACAACTTCAAGCAAATGAGAGAGTAATATCAACTCAAAATACATCCAAAATCACCTTTGTCAGTGCTAGTCTTAAGATCACAGCAGATATCCTTTGTAGTGCATATGAACAAAATGCCATGTGGCCGGTATACATTTGGATTCTTCATAGCTACCTTCTAGAGGATGTTATAGAAGGAACCAAGTCTACCTGCTCAATTAGTAAAGCTCTTGAAAACGTGATGTTCATCAGAAGGACAATAATATCTAATACCATCAGATACCATCACGGTTACAAATCACAAAAAGACAGTATTAATCCATATTCAATCATCATAAACAACTTAGTCTGGACCACAGTTCAAGCTCTTTTGCAACTTGAAGTGAATAACTATGGCCCTACGTTCTTGAACATAATTGAAGTTACTCAGATTCGAAATTCTACTGAACTTTGTCTTGTCAACATTAATGATTCACATGTCACTTTCCTTGATAGTGAAATCAAAGAAGTAATGATAACTGATGAATTCGATGTACAGTTTGAGGGAGCATCCACTGGGTACACTATCGTTTTCTCAATAATGATTGCTGTGGGTTTATTGTTCGTAACCATCATGTTAGCTGGCTACGTCTACTTTCGTAAGGAACCGGAAGTGAAATCTACTAGTTTTGTGCTGAGTTTACTCATATTCTTTGGCTGTTACCTTAACCTCATCTTCATGTCATTTCTACTCTACTTCCACCAGCCAATAATGATCTCTGAAGACCCTCTCAATGCAATTTGTTGGATACTCCCTTGGATCAGTGGCTTAGGAATCTCGATCGCTCTTATAATTGCCACACTTCTTGTAAAGCTTGCTCGTGTTCATTACATCTTCAACAGAGCCACGTTAAAGCTAGGTAAACGGTGCTCCGATATACTCCTTGCTGGATATGTACTGTTAATCTTACTACCCATGATTGTTATTTTAATAACTTGGATGATAGTTGACCAGTATAGAATCACGTACCAACCATCGTCTCAACATGGCTTCATTCAAAAACAGTGCTTGAGTGACCACCTCACTGTTTGGCTTCCACTCTTAGTATTCTATGTGGTTTCACTCTTCATAGCATTGGTCACCGTCGCTATAAGGACACGAAAAATTCGTCAGGAACACTTTAAGGACACTAAGAAAGTAAATGTGTTTATTTTCTGTTTATTCTTTGACATACTTTTGCCCCTTTCATTTTGGTGGCTTCTTGGGAACCTTGGTACTTTCGTGCCTTACTACATAGCTGCTATACCACTTCACTTTGGTCACTTTGGCATTGTTCTGCTCTGTCAGCTTCTGCTCATCACACCTAAGCTTGCTACTCCGTTTTCACGTTGTCTTAAATGCCATGCAGATAATGAATAACTAGCAGCATGCAAAAATGAACCACTATAATAATACAACATTGTGTCATTATAAATTAGCTTGCATGAATGTGTGGTTAACTAGCTTTGTTTATATCTTGGTCTATTTACTTGAAAATGTTAAAACTGATCACTAAACTACATGTACATCAGGTACTATTTTTTGTTGTGCATGCATGCATGCATGCGTGCAAGCATGTATCCATATTAGGCATCTTGTAGTACTCTTCTAACCATACTATCTGCACATAGCTATATTATGTAAATGGTAATTATTATATAATATCGTAGTCTGATAATTAATATTGTCAATGCAACATGCATCTATTTATCATAACACATGCATGTAGGGTGTCTACAGTGAAGTAAGATTGAAGTCAATGTTAACCTCATGCATGAGTTCACAGATATATAGCTAGTGAGGAAATGAAAATTAGGTAGCTAACTTAAGCTTGATAAAACTTACCTTGTCGAGGATTGGAGCATCCAATCGAAGCATCGACAAGATAAGTTTTATCAAGCACAAGTTGTCTATTTCAAGAACATGCACTTGTCATCATTAAATTTTAAGTTAACACTGATGAACTTAAGGACTGTCTTGTAAGAACACCATCCATAGCTACACTAGAAACACATGCAGCACTTACTATTATAATAACAATATAATAAGTGAAAGATTTTCTATTATAGACACATCAATTTTCTTTTCAGCTTCACTTCATTGTGCCATTAAGAAACGCTTCTACTTTGTGCAATTTATTAATAGTGTGTCTTATTTCATGGTGCTCACATTGTGTCTGCTAACGGATGCTGCACGTATTTTATATGGTCCACTGTAGCTAGCTATGTTGTTGTCTTGGCTTAATCTTGTATCGTCTATGACTTGGCGGTGTTATTCTACCAGACTCACCAGAGTCACTTCTGTACACAAAATTCCACTCACACACTGCACAGCCACACACATCCTCAAGCAGTTACACCAGACATGCTGTTGCACATCGTAAACACCTCTTGTTTGTGAAAACACGCTCGCAAACACACGCTAGCTATTGTGTGCATGTGCAGCTATTGGATAATGGTAACTGACATGTTAATGATAATTACATGTACATGATTACACATACTTCAGCGGCAAGTGCTAGCTACACAGGCCATGCATGTGAACATGTGCAAACAGACACGCATGAGCAATTCATGAGGTGTGATGCTATCATAATGATTATTTCAACAGCCTTGCTGTGGTAGACTGTGTCAAATATAATAATAATAGTATTCATGGATAAAATAGCATATGAATGTCGGATAAGAAGCACAGTATACAACACACAGGTTTGTAGTGGAATGTTAAGAATTCAGTACACATCGCTACAAAAATAGCTACTATGATGTAATGTAAAAAGCCTATTATTTAATGGCTATATACATGTATACATGGACATGGGCCAGGCAGTTAGATCTGAGTCAATTACCAACTAATAATAATATTGACAATGGAAATTTTTATGCAATTAGCTACTGGTCACAACTGCATTCCTTGTGGATGAGATTAGTGCATGCAATATGTCCATTAGTGGCAGTGTAGGATTTCCGCGAGCACCCCACTTTAGAATCTGATCCTGTTTTGTGATGGATTTTTAATGCTAGATTGAGCTGCTTGTTATCAGATCTTGAGTATACTTGGTTTTCTCGCCTGATATCAGATTTCATAATGCGAAGGATCTAGCTACATGTTACTAGTTTCATTGTGTTTAATATCTTAGTGTGTCAATCTCTACTTGATCATGAACAGATCCTGTTTTATGTAGCTAGCTATAGTTAGCCATACGCAGTGTTCCCAGATCCTCAACGCACGGAGTTTCACGAAATGTTTGGAAGTGCTGCATGGGAGGGTCTGGGAATGAGCTTGCGTAGCTATAGAAGTGCTGCTGCAGATGTTGTTATCTAACAAGTGACTTGTGTAGCTAACTCTTCTCTTTCTATGCTATTCGCTACTACAATACTTTTACTTCGCTGTATCATCCTGTGATTAGCTACTCTTTGGATCCAAAGAGTGATCCCAGAATGATATAACAAAGTACAGTAGCTGGTAGCGAATAGCTAATCTATAGCCTCGTCCCCAGGCTCCACCCAATTTTATGCAATTAGAAACTGGGAGTGGCCTGGGGACGAGGCAATAGCTGATCCTTGTCAAAGCACATGATTGATGCTATTCCCATAGTTATATCATATTCATCCCTGCACACACACACACATGCACACAAAAAGTGTCATGGTAAGGATACATGTACTACTACCCTATATAGCTAGTTACGTATAGCTGCCATACGTACTCCATATGGCCATGGGCAAGAGCCTTATATAGGGTGCTCGCATGGCATTGAAAGCTTAAGCTTAACTTGAGCCTACAACTCCTGCACTAATCTGCTTCCAAGTCCCAACACACCTGCCTGACGTCCAATGCCAGTCACACACAAGCACACAATGTCATACATGCATACTTTCGGATGTACACACACAATGTCATGCCATGTACACTATCTACAAATTTTTAGATGAGAGGTGTTGAAAGATTCTGTTTACTTTATGGGGAAAAAGAAACAACCTATAGTTAATATGTGTGATCCTGAGCTTGGCCAGGATACAGACTAGATTCCATCTTGCATGCAGCATCAGCACAGCACTGACCGATACACAAAATTTCATGAATAACAGAAAAGTTTACTTGACTCTAAAGTCGATATACATTCTCAGTTGTTACTGGTCCCGTTTGTAAACAACGTCAGCTGTGCATGCCACACTTATGGACTATGTAATTACACCTATCAACATATGAATTGCCAATAGAGTGGCATGTACTAGCTATGCAGACATTGCAGCCATACATGTATTCATTGCAATAACACCAAATTTTTGTGTGAATATCGTCTCTCACTTCCAGCTTGCACTATTACCATATATGTGCAAATGTTGTCACAACTGCCGCATGTACCGAATGTGCAGTCGTACATGTCTAGCTACACAATGGACTGTGACCATGTATGATATCGATATAGTGTAGCTATGGTGTTTCAGATCATGCTTGTCTGGAATGCATTCACATGTATAACTATGAAGGGAATGTGCCATCACTATTAATTAGTTGTTGCTAGTATAACAATGACATAATATGTCACTTGGCTAATGGTGTGGGCTGTTGCAGCAAAACACACCAACATAAGTTGTTGGTTGCTTCATGTATAATAATAGTATAGCATAATAATGTTAATCATGTAATATGCATGCATAATGTGAATTAACTATAGAAATGCTTTAATTAATAACTGTGTTTGGATAAAGGCTATTCGATGACAAGTGATATAAAATCAATAATAAATACCAGTGACAACCATGATGGCCACTCTATGAGTTTTGATTGGAAACGATTAATTCTCGTTTTCTCGTGCCATTTGTCATTGTTTCTTCTTGTAGACGTTCCAGTGGCTTATGACTGGTCTTCCATCCATTGCTGCGTAGATTTTCATCACCACTCATCGTACTAGTCACTCTAGACCCGTTGCCGTTCAACTGAACATGTGCATTAGGTGCTGGTAACTGTTGCAAGTGACGTGGTCGACTTTCTGTCAAATCGTCCGATGTGTTGTCAAAGAGCAGTCGTTTTGGTAAAGTCCACAGTCGGTTTAGAGCTTGAGTTATGCGCCATGATCTCACTGTTGGCCACCACCTTGATGTCTGAATGTAGTATTTGACATCACCTAGACGGTTCAACCACCAATCAAACAAGATGAAACGAAGGAAGATGATCAGAAGGTACTGTAGCGGACCAAGTGTTGACTTTTTGTGGCTCTTCATCGTCTGAATGGCCTTTTCTTCGTGTTCTGGCTCGTTCAGACGATAGGTGGCACCATTATAAGGAGAGAAGAAAGCTATGAGCCAGTGTCTTGGGTTTCTCTTGAACAGTGACCAATAGTCTGGGTAGACTCCTGCATTCTTAGCTATGTCGTCAATGTAGGTGAAAGCTTCAACAAGGCCCTGGATTCGTTGTGATGAATCTTTGAAATGATTGCTCCAATATGTGAAGTCTTTCTTTGTGATTTCTTTTCTTTCGTCAAGAGAAGGAAGCTGCACTTTTTTGCTGAATGTAAGTGCAGCAAATCTAGCTTGGACCTCGGAGATGCCCACGATCGAACCCACCACTGGTCGAACTAGGCCGACAAAGGCAATGGAAGGATCCTCCACGTCAAAGACAAACTTGTACAGATGTCTCACATCCTTGTTGATGTAGGGCTGTGGAAGGTAGGGGTGCTCTGTGTGATATCCAGTTGACATGATCACTAGGTCAAATTCTTCTTTTGTGCCATCAACAAAAGTGACCTCTTTACCACTGCAAGCAGCAATGCCTCCCTTGGGTACAAGGTGCTCATAGTCGACGAGATCCAGCACCTTTCCATTTTTGTTGATGAAGAATCGAAAGAACTCCGACTCATTCTTCCACTCTGGAATCCCATGTCCTTGGTAGGCAAGAAGGGAGCCATTTGTCGTCCACTTGCATACCCAGGAAAGCCCGGGTTTACCACTGATGTATGGGGCAATGGTCTTCATCATTCTTGACGATGCCTTGTCCAGTGCATTTGGCTTCCCCCAGGGTACAACCTTGGCATACTTACGAAAGAAGTGCTGTCCTCTGGGAATGCTCCAATAGGTAAATTTGACATGATCAAACCACTCGATACAGATGTCGCTGGCAGTCTCCCCTCCACCAAGCACAAGCAGTCGCTTATCCTTGTACTCTTCTAGAGTTGTCTTGATCTCGGATGCATGAAGGATGCTACCAGTGTATCCCTTGAGTATGGTCTTCTCCAAATCTCGGTTTGGTCTCTGATTGACACCAGTGGCAACAACGAGGTAGGTGCTGGTGTAGGTGACACCAGTGGAGCAGACAACATGCCAAGTCTCACCTTTCTTCTTCACCTCAGAGACGGAGGTATTGAGTCGGATGTGTGGCATCAGGTTGAAGTTTTCTGCATATGATTCGAGGTACTCCCTCACATCAATATTGTGAGGGAACATACCTATCTCCTCCGACATTGGAAAGTCAGACATCTCTGTCACGGTTGTGGAAGAAGTACAACAAGTCGTCTTCATCACGGTAATGATTGAAGGATCATCTGAATATCGCCACACTCCTCCAATACCATCTCTCTTCTCGATGGCAACAACGGAAAGTCCTTCCTCTAGCATGGATTTGCAGGCTACTAATCCAGACCACCCTGCTCCAATGACAGTTACGTCATGATGATTGTGGGAGGCATTTCCGATACCTCGCTCAGTTTGTTCAGTTGTCATGATTAGAGGTCGAGTATCAACCTAGATTCTCAAGCATGAAGTACTACCTCTTCTTGAAATAAATAAAGAACTGAACGTGGATCGACGATTGATTCTTAGAACCTGTGGATTGCGAGACAAAATAAATACATTCCATAGCAGTGACTCTTGAATTTATAGTAGTCAACAGCGTGGTACTAATTAACTAAACAATTTGTTACATTTGTTATATCATGTGAAGAATGTGAAACTATGGTCAAACGGATGACTTACAGTCATGCATATCGGACATGTATCAATTATGCAATAAGGTAAACATTGAACTGGAGGGGACACATGCTGCGCACATGCGCTGTAGCTACTCGAGATTTTCCCACATCATTTCATGTCCCCCACTGGCTCTCAGCATGCACTGACAGTGGTGACATGACCTCATAGCCAACTAGCTATAGTATGCAATGCTACAATGGTAGAAGAGGAGATTTGGTAAGGGTTGTGATTGAAAATGGAAAGCTATCCACACTGAAGGTCAACACATCATGTCGATAATTGCAACACATGCAAGTGCCTTCGTTGCCGAATACTAAGCAGTCGCTAAAACACTCCACACCAGTTTCTTGCTGTTTAGTTATATAGCTACATGTAATAATATTATGCACTCATGTTTGCCGTTTCAGAATGACACTGTTGGCTAGTACAGTGCAACACAATGCACATGGCATGGCATGGTGGGCAATAGTTATTCTTGGCCCTTCAAGAGTTTAAGTTAGAAGCATTTTGGCTTATTCAGCAGCCATTACTAGTTGATTGGCTGCACTGGTGTGCTGTTTACACAATCTAATGTGCCGCTGTGAATACAAACATTATTACGTAATAGTTCTATACAAGAGCTAGAGATGGCAGTTTGGTCAAGTGCACCCCAATTAAGTCCTCTAAGCACTTGGAGTTGTTGGCTCAGTATCTCACTTTGTCATACTGTGGACTACTAATCATCCCACACTTTCAATTAACTTTTCCTATGAAGTGATTGTTACAGTGCAATGGCCAACAATGTTATGATGATTGACCATTGCTCACCAGTGATATTTCAAAGACTACTAGAGTAGTAGCCATTCAGATCACCAGAGTATTAAGACTAGTAACAGCCCACTATATTCTGGGAAATTATGCAGTGATCGTAAGAAGATCAACGGTGTTGCCACACAACTGTAATAATACAGTAAATCTTTACTACTGTCATAAAGACTATACTAAATAGTACTAGCAGATCACAGTGCCCCAGTAGTAATCGGAACGACGAACCATACCGATGACAATGCAGTCATAAAATACACTTAAACACTGCCAGATGGGCTCGAGTAGTTAGCTCAGTATCGAGTATAAACTCACCACTGGCGTGGGGTAAGCACTCAGATCCACTGAACAATCTTGTAACACAGTAAAATTTATCCTGATCGACAAAAGTGTGCAAGGAAGTGACTGTGAGACTCTGAGTTCTGCACTTGCTCTCCGCTCAGAGCAGTCTTGCTGCCTTTTATTCACGCACTCGGTCATCGTGAATTTGATCTAGGACGATCCACGCCCACTCAATTCTCCCTCGCCTTCGCCAACCGCGTACGGCCAGGTGTGCTAATGATTAATTTCGACATGCACGCACGCGCGCGAGCGAATGTCTCGCAACTGACGACCATTTCCTGCACACGTGTTGCGGTCGAAAAACAATATGGCAGGGAGGAACAGTGGCTATGAGTTGTGGAGAGATGCATTGAAAGGGGCCAAATACATCGTAGCGCCTATGGTGGACCAGTCTGAGCTGGCGTGGCGCTTACTAAGTAGAAGATACGGAGCAGAGCTGTGCTACACGCCCATGTTGCACGCGGCGGTGTTCGCCAGGGACGCCAATTACAGGAAAGACAATTTGCAAAGTTGCCCCGAAGATAGACCACTCATCGTACAAGTAAGTGGTTGAATGAGTAGGGTGGCTCTTGCAGAGGTCGCACGGATCTCTGCTGGTAGTTATATGATCTGAAAGTGAAGTGTGCGAAAGGATTTCAGTGTCCGGTCCCAAAGTGGGAGTGGTCGAGTGGACCAAGTCTCACTTCCCCATCTTGGGAACAACTTAACGGGTTTCATGAGTTCCACCGGGCATGGCAGAGTTCTTTAACCTACCATTCTTCTTTCGAAGGCCAGACACCCAGCTTACTGGCCCCATCCCTGTTCTAGAAAGCTTAAAGGATTGAACTTCGTCTTGTCCAACTTGCTGCTTTTTTTGTGTTTGCTATGCTTCTGCCCTTGCGAGTGCACAGGTGTGATTATGATATTCATTGTTGATATGTGAATGCTGTTCTGTAAGTTTATGGTAAACTCTTCTCTCACACTCGCACATTCTCTCTCTCCCTTTCACCCCGTCTGTAACAGTTCTGTGCCAACAACCCCGAGACCTTGCTCCAGGCGGCCAAGCTAGCTGCACCATACTGTGATGCAGTTGATCTCAACTTGGGCTGTCCGCAGGCCATTGCCAGAAAAGGTTCGTTCTCTCTATACTCACAAAACATAGTGGAAACTCTTTTTGCATTCGTCCAATGTTATGATTGTGGTTCTTATTGCCCCATGAGCATGCACAAGGGGTAAAGCGATTCTACGTAGAATCCCGAGCGCAGCAAGGGGTCTACTGAGGTCTTCTAAAACCTGTATGACCCGAGAAACCAGTGTATAGCGTGTTTAGATCATTGTAAACAAGTGTAAAAAAGTTGTAAAAAATCTATGAGTACTTGTATGAGAATTTACGAGTACTATAATGTATAATATTATTTTGAGAAATTTACAAGTACTACATGTACATGTATATGGGATTTATATACCTCCTTCTGACCAATCAGATCACAGCATTTGTTACAACTATGATCTAAAGCATTATAAAAAATGACTTTATTTTTCTTAAAAATGCTAGTCCCTACGTATACATACACGTGTATCTTGCTTTTTTTCTTGGCCTCGCATATATTATACGTATATCACTTATGCCCAGTTATCTTGTACTATTGATCATTGTGGACACTCAAACTTGATCAAAGTGACCGACAGTTCAAGAAGTGTATATATACCGTATAGCCGGAAATATTGGCGTGGAATTAAATTTGGCGGTTTGGCAGTCTAGTTTGCGCCCGCCAAATTAAAATCCGCCAACATTTCATACTTGCATATATACGTGTGGTGATCCCTTATCGAACCGCCAAATTTAAATTCGCCCAATGGCGATTTAGAGCCCAACCGCCAAATTTAATTACCGGCAGTATTTCCGGCTACACGGTATATCTTTATAAACTCCTATACATTGAAATCCCCTGAACTGCGGACACTTGGCAATATAGGATATGCAGTCAGGCCCGTCACTGGCTGACTTAGAGGAGTTCCACTGCACTTGGATTATGTACTGTGTATACACACCGGGAGGGGGGGTCATAGTCTAAAAAGTAGATGTCAGGTCTCAATTTATCACCAAGAGTTGTACTCTTGTTATCGCTGGGTCCCTCCCAAACCACACCCACTCAGTGCGTGGACTGTTATTTTGTACAGTACGTGGATGGGCGAGCATGCTATGTACGATATCTCATTCAAGCTGAAAGCAGTAGAATATGCGGACAAGCCTTCGAAAGAATCAGCTACGAGGAAATTTTGTTTAGATGCCAAGCGAATCTGCGAGTGGTGCAGCTATATAAAGATAGGTGCCTGTACATTAAATGTCCGTGAACAAACAAGGGAAGAAAAAGCGAAAGCGTGTGAATGGAGGAGGAAGAGAGACAGTGGGTCACGCTGCTACTGCCTTGCAAATACGATAGTCTCTTACTACCAATGTATGTTCTCTTTTCCAATGTTACTGCTATTGCATTCATTTAAAATACATATTAGGCCTATGCCACATGCGAATACGATTTATACCCGGTAAATGCCGAGTCTTGAATAAATGCGGGATTGTATTAATTCCTGGTCAGAAATAAGTGACAATGAACGCCCAAGCTTGTAATCGGTCATATACTAGCTATAACTGGTATACTAATTTGTCGGTTTTTCTCTTTCTTCCTCCAGGACACTATGGTGCCTTTCTACAAGATGAGTGGGATCTATTAACTAATATGGGTGAGAAATACACCGTGAAGTCTATCGCCTTGTTAACGCTCGGCGCATACGCGAGAGTTACTGTAATCACTCTGTGTGTGTCCGTCTTTCTGTCTGTTACCAATCTAGTGCCATCGTACGACGTTTGCGAGACAAATTGAACTTACCAGACAGGTCTTCGCTGAACTTGGAAGGTTTTCAACTTGCAGATTTTGCTAAAATGCTTTCTTCCCGAGTTATAGCTTGTTCTTCACTCTCGCACGGTGAAGGCGGCCATTTTGAAACATTGAAGTTGCAATGTGGACTTCATTTGACGACCAGTACCAAAACGAGTGGTACGAGTAGGTAAAGGGTCGTGAGCATTAAACCGCTTGCTTATGCGGGCGCGTTAAGAGTAGGAAAGAGGTCGTCAGCATAAAAGGTGCTTAACACGCCGAGCGTTTTGCACCTTGGTGCTTTTATTACCCCCTGTAATGTGTGCGGCACTTACATGTATGCAGTCCACATTGCTGGATGTGTTTATCCTCGTACTGAGCTGGCCAGTTTGGTGTACCATGCTACCATTACATAGTCGTGTGTAGGATTGATTTTGAGACTAACAATTAATGTACATGTACGTAACATAGTGATAAAATTGGTAAAAATCTTCTTTTCTTGATCTCATTTGCTCTTAGTTAAATTGTTATCGAGTTTGTGTGTGTGTGGAGTGTGTGTGTGTGTGTGTGTGTGTGTGTGTGTGTGTGTGTGTGTGTGTGTGTGTGTGTGTGTGTGTGTGTGTGTGTGTGTGTGTGTGTGTGTGCGCGTGCGTGCGTGCGTGCATGTGTATTTTGATGCTGCAATTGTCCTGCCTCCTGCTTTCTTTCTTTTCTCCTCACAGTGGGTCTACTGCACCAGGGAGTTGTCTGTACCAGTGACATGCAAGATTCGTGTTTTTGAGGAGATTGAGAAGACAGTGGAGTATGCCCAGATGTTAGAGTCAGCTGGCTGCCAGGTATCGCCAATACTGGTACCGTAGGTACATGTACATCCTGGGTTCACTGTGTCCCGGCCCTCCCATGTCAAACAGCCTCAAATGGTTACTGATTAAAGGCATTGTGTCACGATATAAGCGGCGATCGCTGCAGATAACGACTATACTTAGATCTGTTATACGGAGAACCGTAAACTAGCGCTTTCAGATATCGGCCCAGTTATCGATGATTGAAGCTCCTTAAAACATCTTCGAGGCTCTCCCGTGCTTCCTTGGCCTAAGCGCCCTCCTCGATGAAGAGTTTGGCTAGCGAAACTAGCTACAACCGTTGTTTTCCAGCCTCGCCATTATTTTTTGGTCGCGCTGGTGAACCTTGAACTACGGACGTTGATTGAAAAGAGAGGGTCGTTTTTCAATCAAGTAGGCGTGGTACGTGACGTGGCAGTTTAATTTACTAAAAATAGCCCTTATATCGTGACACAATGCCTTTAACAGTAGACCATGAGAGCCTATAGACACGAGTCTACTGTGGATGATAGATGTGGGATGTCGTATGGTTCGATCGCATAAGGTTTCGCTAACAAGTATTGTGAGGGTTTCTTCTCGAGAAGTGGTATTGAAGCTAGTGGTCATTACGGTGTGTGCTTGTACATGTAGCTGGCTTGAAACTGGACAACATTGATTGCTAGGCAGTACATGTAACTGTAACTCACTGTATCATGGCATTGTGGATTTATTCCCCTTGTGTGAGAGTCGCAAATAAACTGTAACCCCGCCCCTATTGCCAACACCACTTTCATCCCTACCCAAAACCCGTAGTCTTAACCCTCCAAAGCTGCTCCTGCCTGCGGTTGTTGTTCCACATATTCTATGGCTCTTACTTGGGCAGCAGCTGCTTCACGATACCATATCGTCTCTAGAATGTGTGGCGTGAGTATCTACATATGCTTGTACATGTGTGTATACATGTAGTTTGTGTCTATATACACACTGTAGCTACTGACTGTGCACGGTCGAACAAGAGAGCAGAAAGGTACCAACATGGGACTGGCCAGCTGGGAGCACATCAAGGCAGTCAAGTAAGATCAAATAAAGATTAACTATGTTGCTCCCCCTCCCTTCTCTCTCACACACACACACACTCCTTGTGGGCAAGCACACACATACATGTACATACATACATGTACATGTATTTTCCTTTGTGTACATGCATGCACAGGTACATGTACATGTGTATGTGTGTCATTGAAGAAATATTTATTGTCATTCTTTTGTGCTGACACTGTTATTGGTTCCCCTCTCCCCTCCCTCTCACATACCTCCTCTCAGACAGCATCTCAAGATTCCGGTGTTTGCCAATGGTAACATTCAATACCTAGAAGATGCTCGTAGTTGCTTCCAGGAAACACATGTGGATGGGATCATGTCAGCTGGTGAGTCAAAAGACAGCTCTTTCTCTCCTCCTTCTCTCTCTCTCTCAGTTTTGGAGAATTTCTGTCAGCACTGTTGTTGTGATATGTGTTGCTTATTTTGTATCAGCGTTCTGTGTTAGTGCATGTACATGAATGTCACATCATGGTATCATCCAGAAATTTTCGGTTGGGGTGGAAGTAGGCGTGGCACTTTTCATGTATCATATTTTTTATGCTCTAACGACGGCTACCAAAAGATCAATGTACCTCCTTTAATTTGTCTCTTTGGGGGAAGTTCCCCACTGGATGAAACCATGACAATATACTTTTCTGCAAAATGAATGCCGATTTTAACTAATACTGTAATTATTAAATTAGCCTTAAAAATCTCAGGGGGAAGCTTGAAAGTTAGGGGGGAGCTTCCCCCCTGTCCCCCTCCCCCCACTGGATGAAACCCTGCACATGTGTGTACATGGTCAATTGAATGGGTTAGAGTTACATTGTGGTCTCCTCGTAAATTCTGCAATAGGTTTAATAGTGATGAAAGGTCTCTGAAATTTAGTGTGTTGCAAGCTAGGTACATGTAGTTACGTACATGTAGGTACGTACACGTACAGGGATGACATTGGACGTGACTGATGCCTATCTACGTAACTGTCGTTTGTCTGGCTGCGAGACTTGTACTGTATCCCTGCACTACTCATCTGTACTTCTACTAGTAAAGGTGTGAAAATTTCACTCCAACACGAGTGGTAGTTCACATTAGATGCACTTATGTACATGTACGTGTGCGAGTGTAGGTGCAGTCTCTTTAACAGTTGTGCCGTGATGTCGCTGTGTAGGATTTATTTTGTGTGGTACAACGATGGAAACGATATGTGTTGGAACACTTTGCTATTTTTAACTTCACACTATGCATATGCGTACATGCTAGTGTGTATCTACATTGTGTGTCTAGGGCGATGCTATTACACAATGTGGATGTATGCTAATGTAAATGTAATGTTCTATTAATTATTTGGTGTAGATTTGTCAGCGTATGCACAATTTTATGGTAGCCAACTCTCTACAATCATATATATAATATGATTTTCTGCTTTCAGAATTGTAGTTTTTTGTGCTATTCTGTTTACATTCTACTTCCCATGGCATACTAGACCATACTGTTACTGTACCTACCCCTATTCCACTGCTGCTTGTTTAGTTAGTTGGCCCTAGTTTCAGTTCCGCCCACTGGTGTTGGTTTTGCGGTCTCCACATCATGCTGCTGTTATTCAGATTTTAAAGGCCCTGTCGTCTTTTTTCAGGTGACTAGCGAGGTGTGTATGTCCACTGTTGACTTTCTGTTGGATCGTTGGCAAGGACCATGTTAACTGTTGTCCGACTTTACAGATATAGTGTACTTTGTTCTGAATGTTTGCCAAGCAAGGGAGTGGACAATTGCAGCTGCATTCATCTACTTTTGTTTTGTACATGTGAGAGGGAAAAGCCAGAAGGAGAGAGGAGTAGAATAGCATGAAAGGAAGGGAGGAAGGGAAAGAGAAAGGTAGAGTGTGGGAAGAGAGAGGGAGAAGAAGAGAGTGGAGAGCAGTGGTAAGGACGGAGGGTGAGACCGAGTGATCGAGTCAGAGAAGGGGAATAGCCATGGTATGAGAAAAAGCCGCATAGTTGTACACATGTACATGTAGTATTTACATAGTTCCATTCAAGCCATTGATTGTTGATGAGGCATGAAAAGGAAATGGGCCAAAGCTTTTGATCAAGATCGATGGTAAAGTATGTGATGTGATGATGGTGCCATTGTTTCAACACTGTGAAAGTTATGAAGAGTCAATGAGACGTGAAACCTGTAGTGGCTGTAGGCACTTTCTCTGAGAGTGAATGTGTAATAGTACGCATTACCAACAACAGTTTTGTGCTTTAGTGTATTAAGTGATAGTTGGATGTACATGTAAGCACAATTAATTTAGTCCAAACATTTTTACAAGTACATGCGCAATGTACATATTAATTTTGTGCATTCACATGCGCATTTTCAGAACGAACCATGTGTCCCATGGGTTTACATTTGTACCCGATGTACTATACATGTGTCTATCACATGTGTATAAACTACGTACATTAAAATGTTGTGTTAGTCTCCTGCTACCGACCCTTGTAACGTTTGAGAAAATGATTCCTGGTCGCAATTAATCTATGTACGTGTACGTATGTGAGCCAGACAGATACAGGGCAACCCAGCATTTTTTTGTGTAATACCGTAAACTCGGGTTGTTAAGCACACCTTTGTTATAAGCGCATGTTTCCTTCCTGGCTTTGTCCCTCGCATATAAGTGCATACGTAGGAGAAGAGTGCGGTTGACGTCGCAGACAGGAACAGAAAACGGGCGAGATATCAGCAGGCACACAGTGTCTATCGCATGTTTTTGCCATGATCGCTGACTCATCAACTGACTTTTGAAAAGTGGGTGTGACTAATGGGCGGTGCTGACCGCCGCTCTTTTATAAGTGCACATTTCCGTATAAGCGCATACTTCCTTACACTCGGTCTTACAAGCGCATGCGCTTGAAAATTAACCCGAGTCTACGGTAGCTTATTTGAAGCGGTGTGTGACCGACCCTCTTTGTGCATGTATGTTACGTACCAAGAGTAGATCTCCGTGCATACCCTAACCAACCCTACTTTTCAAGGCTATACTTGGGTGAAAGGAAATGTGGAAGAATATTTTACACACGTACCATGCACTGTCTCATGTTCCATTATGCAATAACTCGCAAGTTTGCACCAGGAAATACAATCAACTATGAGCACCAACTGTCGTGTACGTGACTGCGTCTGTACATAAGAGAAAAGAAAACAGTAGCAGCCAGTGATGGTTGTCTGGGAGTGCCCAGTGAGGATGTGTGGTGCAGTTTTGTCACAATTGATGTACATGTATGATACCGTATAGCTAGAAATTTTCGAGGAGTAAACTTTTTCGAGGTTTTCGAGGATCATTGATGAACCTCGAAAATTTTACCCTCGACAATTTAAGTAGGCATTGTGGGTGTGGCAGTCATTCGTGCCGATCCTCGAAAATATTTTACCCTCGCAATTGTTTATGATAGGCCATCTGTGAATTTTTACGGAAAGGATCCTGCTTCATGTGCATGATTTACCTTAACAAATCAGGGTTTCATGCAAGGTTTTGGGTTGGGAGGGGGGAACTATATATATTTTGATGGTGCTTCCCCCTGTTCCCCCCATAGGTAGTGCATGGCATACAAAATGTGCATGTACATAGAGTGCAAGCGATGGTAGGTAGGGTCCGAAGGGTCCTAAAAGCAATGAGCTATGCCCATTGCCATCAAGGCCCCCTCCCTCCCCCACCCAAAATGGAACTTTTAGATGCTCAGAGATGCAATCTTGGGTATATTTCTTGACCTTCAATGCTTGATCTCGAGTCTGAAATTTTAGTGCTCTGACGTGCCCGTTTCATATACATGTAGCTGAAGAACTTGGGGTGGAGACTTTTGCATCTAGCATGATTAAGTATCACTGCATTCTCTACTGGGAGTTGTGTGTAGTCTTGCGGGCCAGCCAGGAGTCTCCCTCTATGTTGCTGTTTACAGAGGGGAAGGGCTTATGTTGGTGGCAAGGAATGAACGTGAATTATTATAAAAATATGCAGTCACTTTCATCTGGGCAGTCTGTAAGATGATTTCCTCCAAGTTTGCCACCCTGATGAGTGCACAGTGGCGTGCTACATGTACATGTACATGTACATCACATGTGTGGTTGCTTTGAAAGCTTCCTTTGTTGATGATATGGTGGGCAGATGTCAGAGTGAGAGAGCATCTTAATTAGGTGACTTAAGCGTCTGCACGCACGTGTTGTTGCCTCTGAAGTAAATTGCCGTCAATTGGCTTAATTATCTTGAGATTGTCTTGGTACAGATATCGGTAGTCAGCCGTTTCATTATCTACACGTGTCTTAACCAGCTAATAGTCACATTGCGTGGTCTGAATTTAGCGTGGAAGTACATGCAAGGTATTAGTAGTCAGTGTCCGTTCCCTAGTTACCACATATTCCTACTATTAGGCACATGCTGGTTTGCTTGCTAAACACACCATATGGGCACATTGACCTTTGACCTTTGCCTGAATCATATATTTGCTTGCAAGTCGGCACTTTTGTGTGTGTGCTCTCCCCACGCCTCACCTCTGCCACTTCATTTAGAAGAGGTTGTTAAGCTGCAACTGATCAAGTTGAGGCGGTTGCAACCAATGGAGTTTTCAACTATACATGTACTTTGAATCCTTTTGGCTATGTCAGCTGGTTGTAGCACTATAATAGTGTGTACTGAGACATGCATGCTTATACACATGCATACAATACAGCAGTTTTGTCAAGCACACCTTGTATTAGATATACTTGCGTAGTTTTTAAGCGTAGACGTTATTCAGACAACGACCATACACGCCTGGATGTGCATGAAGTAGCTATTGTTTTGTTTATTTATGTGTTGGAATTTCTTTGTGTTCATTCTTTATTTTCAAGTGTAGAATGTGAAATTTAAACACACGCATTCCTTACATTCATAGACGACTTCTAAATATAGAAACACATATTTGTGGTTATCGGTTCACATTCATGTACATGTAAGTAAAAATTAATTGTACATTGCTCTTCCACCCACCTCTCTCTCTCCCTCTCTCTCTCTCTCTCTCTCTCTCTCTCTCTCTCTCTCTCTCTCTCTCTCTCTCTCTCTGTCTCTCTCTCGCTCTCTTTCGCTCACTCTCAGAGGGTAACCTTTACAACCCTGCCATCTTCACTGGTGACCACCCTCCTTGTTGGAAGATGAGCGAAGAGTATCTTGAACTAGTCAAGCAGTATCGCTGTCCTTTCTCCTACGTCAGAGGACACATCTTCAAAATTTGGTTCCACGTGTGAGTTTGCTAAACTTTGAAATCACAGTTCGCGCAGATTTTATTTGGTTGGTGTATGGTGAGGAGGTGGAGATGAGGAGGGGTGTATGGTGAGGAGGTGGAGGTGAGGAGGGGTGTATGGTGAGGAGGTGGAGGTGAGGAGGGGTGTATGGTGAGGAGGTGGAGGTGAGGAGGGGTGTATGGTGAGGAGGGAGGGGTGGGGCAGTGACTGGGAAAGAGAAAGTCTAAAAGGGAACCAATCGTTTGTGTTTGAGCGCTCCATCCCACCCTCCTCGTTCCACATCCCATATCATATCACTCGCACACATGCGTACATACGTACATTGTATGTACCAGCTGCTGTGTGCGAGCGAGTAGACGTGCATATACAGTGTAGTGTTTCATGATTCAGCCATCTCGACATACATGTAGACTAATGTATACTGAGTTAATTCGATAAAGTGAATTAGTGCACATGCACACTTTGCTATGTACATGCATACATGTATGTATTGTACAGTATGTCCATGCACGTCCCCTTAAGTTCAGCCATTCATTGAATTCCAACCATTGAATCAGATTAGTTGTGTGAATATCAATTGCAGTCTACTTAATTTCATTGAGTGTGATGCTTATTACATATTTCATTGTGTTCACTCATGCTTGTGTGTATTGGGGTATTGTTGTGGCTGGAAATCACGTAAGTACAGTGCATAGATTACCAGACATCCCATGCAGTTGAGTATGAGTTGGAGCATACTTCTATCCGAGTATGTACATGTACCTAGTACCAGGTGATACCATGCTCACTTACCAAATTTGACAGTTGTCTCTCTCACAGTACTGTTATCTAGTATGGTTCATGGACGGATTCACCTGTCCGTTGATTTACAAGCTTAAGTCTGCTGCTGCTAGTAAACCATCAGTGCATGCACGAGGTTTACGGTAGTCATTTCGTGTTTTTCGTGTGTGTGTGTGTTGTGTGTGTGTGTGTGTGTGTGTGTGTGTGTGTGTGTGTGTGTGTGTGTGTGTGCGTGCGTGCGTGCGTGCGTGCGTGCGTGCATGCGTGCATGTCTGTCTGTCTGTCTGTTACCAGGCTAGCTGCTACACACCTCGTTTGTAGGTTGAAATCGAAGTGTCATTAGGCTTCTCGTGGCAATTTCTTCAAATGAAACGTGTAGAATTTCCTTTGCTCAGAAGTTATGGCGACATTTGCGGATCGTCTCAGTCTTCTTCGCTTCTTGATGAACACTCGATATACAAAAGAGACAACGATGTCTTATTTTCAACTAGCGTAGTGTATCCCTGGTACTTAGTTGACTTCTAATCGATGACAATGAGTAAATGAGAGGTCAAGCAGCTCTAAAGTTGATCAGTGTACACAATATTTAACTGTTTACATATGAGATACAGAATAGTTGGTTGATGCTAGTCTCCATGTATGCAATATTAAGGTTTCTGTAGTTTTCACTGTTTAGGGTACCCATATAGATCTGAGGGCTTTTGCTTGCTAGGGACCACCTCCATGTATGCAATAAGGCTGCAGTATTTTTCACTGTTTAGGGACCCCCTCCATGTACATGTACATGTGTATGCCTGCAATAAGGCTGCAGTATTTTTTACTGTTTAGGGTACCCATATAGATCTGAGGACTTTTGCTTGCTAGGGACCACCTCCATGTATGCAATAAGGCTGCAGTATTTTTCACTGTTTATGGTACCTATATTATAGATCTGAGGACTTTTGCTCGAGACCCCCCCTCCATGTTTGCCTGCAATAAGGCTGCAGTATGTTTCACTGTTTAGGGTACCCATATAGATCTGAGGACTTTTGCTTGCTAGGGACCCCCTCCATGTACATGTATGCAATCACATATTATGTGGATGCAGAGTGTGAATACATGTGCCTAATATATGAACTTCATATGTCACCCCCTGCACATGCGCTATCACACATTGTTATCACAGTTTACAGAACTTCATTTAGGGGGGGGCAGAGGGTGGTGGGTGGAGCTCAAATGTCGTGTAGTATATCTTTTGTTGTAATTATGTTGGCGAAACTTATCGAAGATATACACATTGTAATAATATTATTGTATACAGTTTGAAGCAGCCAGAGTACCAGCACTATCGGGAGTCGATTGGGTCAGCGAAGGCACTAGGACAACTGGAGGAGATCACAGCTGAAATCAAAGCATCGCTTCTGGTATTATCTATCATAAGCATACATGTACATGTAGAAAAAACACTGCCTAGGATGTGCTGTGTTGAGTGGTCGGGGGGTGGGAGTGTTAGCCAGCATTTAATAGTGTTCAAGTACTAGAAGGGGCAAACTAATGATATTTAAATGATACAAAGCACAGCGAAGTCCATGGTTGGTCGGTAAGGGGCGGGGGGGACTGGTATTTGCATGTAGTCGGAGGTATTAATTCCAGGGTTGTAGGGGGGCAACACCTCTGCCCCCCTCCTCCCTCCCCGTGAAATAC
>NW_028146575.1:12500-13950 GCF_977016875.1 Pavona decussata
GTCTTTCGTAGCAGTCTCCTATAAGAGTATTTTTCTCTGATTTAGGTGACTCCTCCTCACACCACCATTTTTCTTAGTCGAAAGACCTCTTCACAGCACGACTTTCCTGATGGATTTCTATGTAACTGCTCGTGCTGAGAGGTGTGTCGAAAGTTGATCATGTTCCCGTAAAATCTGAGGTCTCCACTGTCTAGCGAGGTACTTACAGTGAATATAGTGAATTTTTCAAAAATTGGAGAATTCTGACTTTTGCGATGAATTTTAATGTAATTGGTCGTGCTGAGAGGCGTGTTAAAATTTGAACATGTTCCCGTAAAATCTGAGGTGAGAATTAGTGAGGTACTTACAGTGCGTATAGTGACAAATCTTTAAAAGCGTGAAATTATGGGATGTTGTGGCTTCAATGGGTTTTTAAGATGTCACCAGTCATTTGGCATGACTTACAAACGATTTGGCTGGTTGTGGGTTCGATTTTCAAAATTTCATTTTTTTCGCGTTTTTATTTTCTGTCTACCATATCATGCAGTCTCCTTATTAGCGTTTGGGGGTTATAGTGTGGGCAGGTTGGTCGCAAAGGTTCCGAGAGGAGCTGGCTAGTAAACCCTGTCCCTTATGTTCCACGGCGGCAAGGCGGAGAAATAGAGGGCAGAATTGACTAACGGGCAAGGAAAGTTGGGCTTGTAGCTTTCCTTTCGAAGGAGGGAAAAGATGATGCCCGAAAGCATTGTCACTGTAGTGGCAGGCAGAGTGTAGATGGAAGTTGTGTACGCTAGCCTTTGGCTAATGATAGAGACAAAAGAGCAGGAGGATATTTTCCTTCGCAGAAGCACTTTTCTTGCCTTCCTTCAGCTCGCTTGGCGAGTCTGACAGGTATGCCTGAACTGTGCACGGGTCCAGTTGTGAGAAAGACGTGGCAAACAAGACGGGGTTTCCCTTGACCGAGGGACCGTGTGGTCCGTTTGGCTCATGGGTTCCCCCCGTGGAGGCAAAATCTAAGAAAGCTTGCTCTCCCTCTGCGGAGGGGGGCCGCTTAGCAAGGAACTTCTGTTCCCTGCGGTGGATAGTTACCTGGTTGATCCTGCCAGTAGTCATATGCTTGTCTCAAAGATTAAGCCATGCATGTCTAAGTATAAGCACTTGTACTGTGAAACTGCGAATGGCTCATTAAATCAGTTATCGTTTATTTGATTGTACCATTACTACTTGGATAACCGTAGTAATTCTAGAGCTAATACATGCGAAAAGTCCCGACTTCTGGAAGGGATGTATTTATTAGATTAAAAACCAATGCGGGTTCTGCCCGGTCATTTGGTGATTCATAGTAACTGATCGAATCGCACGGCCTTGCGCTGGCGATGTTTCATTCAAATTTCTGCCCTATCAACTGTCGATGGTAAGGTAGTGGCTTACCATGGTTGCAACGGGTGACGGAGAATTAGGGTTCGATTCC
>NW_028146578.1:0-2500 GCF_977016875.1 Pavona decussata
TTTTTGACAAGGTCAAAAGTCCTCCTCACACCATGAAATATTTTTTAAGTCAAAGGTCCTCCTCACACCACAAAATATTTTCAAAGTCAAAAGTCCTCCTCACACAATTTAATATTTTGTAACTGAAAGGTCCACCACAAAACCCAATTCTTTTCTAAGTGAAAAGTCCTCAAAATTTTTAGAAAAACTCTTAGAAAAATTGTTTGGTATGAGAAGGACCTCGACTTCGAAAATTCTGTGGTGTGGGGAGGTCTTTTGACCTACCAAAAAAATTGGTGGTGTGAGGAGGACCTCTGACTTAGAATTAGGGTTTGAAATGGGGTTAGGGTTAGGGTTAGGGTAAGTGTTAGGGTTAGGAAAAAGGTTTAAATGATATTTGGAGAGGTTTTTCGGGTGTTTAGAGGCTATTTATGCTATGTAACGAGTATTTGCTTATATACTTGCTTATATACTTAGGTCAACAATTTATAGCAAAAATGTGTTCCAGCCAAGTTCTTTTAGACGCTCTTTCGAATGGCAACATTCCCGATTGAAAATGGCGACCTACCAAAATCCGCACTTTGCTTCCCCGTCCATATAGAGGTGAGTATTTGACTTTGCTTCCGTCAGAGTCAAGGAAACACATTGAAAATGGAATCAGCATACAAGAAAACCTAGTTTGGGATAGGTTTTGTGCCTTCCGTGGTATTATAACCATAGAACTGCTCCTGAGGGGGTAGGGTAGGCCCACCAAAAAGTGCACTTCTGGTTAGGTCGCTAATTTCTAAAATAAATGTGTCCCAACCAAGTTTTTTTGGACGCTCTTTCGAATGGCAACATTCCTGATTGAAAATGCCGACCTACCAAAATCCGCACTTTGCTTCCCCGTCCATATAGGGGTGAGTATTTGGCTTTGCTTTCGTCAGAGTCAAGGAAACACATTGAAAATGGAATCAGCATACAAGAAAACCTAGTTTGGGATAGGTTTTGTGCCTTCCGTGGTATTATAACCATAGAACTGCTCCTGAGGGGGGTAGGGTAGGCCCACCAAAAAGTGCACTTCTGGTTAGGTCGCTAATTTCTAAAATAAATGTGTCCCAACCAAGTTTTTTTGGACGCTCTTTCGAATGGCAACATTCCTGATTGAAAATGCCGACCTACCAAAATCCGCACTTTGCTTCCCCGTCCATATAGGGGTGAGTATTTGGCTTTGCCTTTGTCAGACTCAAGTAAAAGCATTTAAAATGGAGTCAGCATACAAGAAAACCTAGATTGGGATAGTTTTTCTGCCTACCGTGGGATCATAACCATAGAACTGCCCCTGAGGGAGGTAGGGTTAGGGTTAGCGTTAGGGTTAACGTTGGGGTTAGGATTGAAGACAGAAGATTGGTGATGTCAGGAGGACCTTCTTAAAACAAACAGAAATACACTTATTAGGGGACTAGGGCCAGTGGACTCAGAAATGTCTTTCGTAGCAGTCTCCTATAAGAGTATTTTTCTCTGATTTAGGTGACTCCTCCTCACACCACCATTTTTCTTAGTCGAAAGACCTCTTCACAGCACGACTTTCCTGATGGATTTCTATGTAACTGCTCGTGCTGAGAGGTGTGTCGAAAGTTGATCATGTTCCCGTAAAATCTGAGGTCTCCACTGTCTAGCGAGGTACTTACAGTGAATATAGTGAATTTTTCAAAAATTGGAGAATTCTGACTTTTGCGATGAATTTTAATGTAATTGGTCGTGCTGAGAGGCGTGTTAAAATTTGAACATGTTCCCGTAAAATCTGAGGTGAGAATTAGTGAGGTACTTACAGTGCGTATAGTGACAAATCTTTAAAAGCGTGAAATTATGGGATGTTGTGGCTTCAATGGGTTTTTAAGATGTCACCAGTCATTTGGCATGACTTACAAACGATTTGGCTGGTTGTGGGTTCGATTTTCAAAATTTCATTTTTTTCGCGTTTTTATTTTCTGTCTACCATATCATGCAGTCTCCTTATTAGCGTTTGGGGGTTATAGTGTGGGCAGGTTGGTCGCAAAGGTTCCGAGAGGAGCTGGCTAGTAAACCCTGTCCCTTATGTTCCACGGCGGCAAGGCGGAGAAATAGAGGGCAGAATTGACTAACGGGCAAGGAAAGTTGGGCTTGTAGCTTTCCTTTCGAAGGAGGGAAAAGATGATGCCCGAAAGCATTGTCACTGTAGTGGCAGGCAGAGTGTAGATGGAAGTTGTGTACGCTAGCCTTTGGCTAATGATAGAGACAAAAGAGCAGGAGGATATTTTCCTTCGCAGAAGCACTTTTCTTGCCTTCCTTCAGCTCGCTTGGCGAGTCTGACAGGTATGCCTGAACTGTGCACGGGTCCAGTTGTGAGAAAGACGTGGCAAACAAGACGGGGTTTCCCTTGACCGAGGGACCGTGTGGTCCGTTTGGCTCATGGGTTCCCCCCGTGGAGGCAAAATCTAAGAAAGCTTGCTCTCCCTCTGCGGAGGGGGGCCGCTTAGCAAGGAACTTCTGTTCCCTGCGG
>NW_028146579.1:5000-7500 GCF_977016875.1 Pavona decussata
CTCACACAATTTAATATTTTGTAACTGAAAGGTCCACCACAAAACCCAATTCTTTTCTAAGTGAAAAGTCCTCAAAATTTTTAGAAAAACTCTTAGAAAAATTGTTTGGTATGAGAAGGACCTCGACTTCGAAAATTCTGTGGTGTGGGGAGGTCTTTTGACCTACCAAAAAAATTGGTGGTGTGAGGAGGACCTCTGACTTAGAATTAGGGTTTGAAATGGGGTTAGGGTTAGGGTTAGGGTAAGTGTTAGGGTTAGGAAAAAGGTTTAAATGATATTTGGAGAGGTTTTTCGGGTGTTTAGAGGCTATTTATGCTATGTAACGAGTATTTGCTTATATACTTGCTTATATACTTAGGTCAACAATTTATAGCAAAAATGTGTTCCAGCCAAGTTCTTTTAGACGCTCTTTCGAATGGCAACATTCCCGATTGAAAATGGCGACCTACCAAAATCCGCACTTTGCTTCCCCGTCCATATAGAGGTGAGTATTTGACTTTGCTTCCGTCAGAGTCAAGGAAACACATTGAAAATGGAATCAGCATACAAGAAAACCTAGTTTGGGATAGGTTTTGTGCCTTCCGTGGTATTATAACCATAGAACTGCTCCTGAGGGGGGTAGGGTAGGCCCACCAAAAAGTGCACTTCTGGTTAGGTCGCTAATTTCTAAAATAAATGTGTCCCAACCAAGTTTTTTTGGACGCTCTTTCGAATGGCAACATTCCTGATTGAAAATGCCGACCTACCAAAATCCGCACTTTGCTTCCCCGTCCATATAGGGGTGAGTATTTGGCTTTGCTTTCGTCAGAGTCAAGGAAACACATTGAAAATGGAATCAGCATACAAGAAAACCTAGTTTGGGATAGGTTTTGTGCCTTCCGTGGTATTATAACCATAGAACTGCTCCTGAGGGGGGTAGGGTAGGCCCACCAAAAAGTGCACTTCTGGTTAGGTCGCTAATTTCTAAAATAAATGTGTCCCAACCAAGTTTTTTTGGACGCTCTTTCGAATGGCAACATTCCTGATTGAAAATGCCGACCTACCAAAATCCGCACTTTGCTTCCCCGTCCATATAGGGGTGAGTATTTGGCTTTGCCTTTGTCAGACTCAAGTAAAAGCATTTAAAATGGAGTCAGCATACAAGAAAACCTAGATTGGGATAGTTTTTCTGCCTACCGTGGGATCATAACCATAGAACTGCCCCTGAGGGAGGTAGGGTTAGGGTTAGCGTTAGGGTTAACGTTGGGGTTAGGATTGAAGACAGAAGATTGGTGATGTCAGGAGGACCTTCTTAAAACAAACAGAAATACACTTATTAGGGGACTAGGGCCAGTGGACTCAGAAATGTCTTTCGTAGCAGTCTCCTATAAGAGTATTTTTCTCTGATTTAGGTGACTCCTCCTCACACCACCATTTTTCTTAGTCGAAAGACCTCTTCACAGCACGACTTTCCTGATGGATTTCTATGTAACTGCTCGTGCTGAGAGGTGTGTCGAAAGTTGATCATGTTCCCGTAAAATCTGAGGTCTCCACTGTCTAGCGAGGTACTTACAGTGAATATAGTGAATTTTTCAAAAATTGGAGAATTCTGACTTTTGCGATGAATTTTAATGTAATTGGTCGTGCTGAGAGGCGTGTTAAAATTTGAACATGTTCCCGTAAAATCTGAGGTGAGAATTAGTGAGGTACTTACAGTGCGTATAGTGACAAATCTTTAAAAGCGTGAAATTATGGGATGTTGTGGCTTCAATGGGTTTTTAAGATGTCACCAGTCATTTGGCATGACTTACAAACGATTTGGCTGGTTGTGGGTTCGATTTTCAAAATTTCATTTTTTTCGCGTTTTTATTTTCTGTCTACCATATCATGCAGTCTCCTTATTAGCGTTTGGGGGTTATAGTGTGGGCAGGTTGGTCGCAAAGGTTCCGAGAGGAGCTGGCTAGTAAACCCTGTCCCTTATGTTCCACGGCGGCAAGGCGGAGAAATAGAGGGCAGAATTGACTAACGGGCAAGGAAAGTTGGGCTTGTAGCTTTCCTTTCGAAGGAGGGAAAAGATGATGCCCGAAAGCATTGTCACTGTAGTGGCAGGCAGAGTGTAGATGGAAGTTGTGTACGCTAGCCTTTGGCTAATGATAGAGACAAAAGAGCAGGAGGATATTTTCCTTCGCAGAAGCACTTTTCTTGCCTTCCTTCAGCTCGCTTGGCGAGTCTGACAGGTATGCCTGAACTGTGCACGGGTCCAGTTGTGAGAAAGACGTGGCAAACAAGACGGGGTTTCCCTTGACCGAGGGACCGTGTGGTCCGTTTGGCTCATGGGTTCCCCCCGTGGAGGCAAAATCTAAGAAAGCTTGCTCTCCCTCTGCGGAGGGGGGCCGCTTAGCAAGGAACTTCTGTTCCCTGCGGTGGATAGTTACCTGGTTGATCCTGCCAGTAGTCATATGCTTGTCTCAAAGATTAAGCCATGCATGTCTAAGTATAAGCACTTGTACTGTGAAACTGC
>NW_028146579.1:10000-11706 GCF_977016875.1 Pavona decussata
GCGGACGGCCGCTCACGATGTGCTTTCGAAGAGTCGGGTTGTTTGGGAATGCAGCCCAAAACGGGTGGTAAACTCCATCTAAAGCTAAATACTGGCGTGAGACCGATAGCGAACAAGTACCGTGAGGGAAAGATGAAAAGAACTTTGAAAAGAGAGTTAAAAAGTACGTGAAACCGTTGGAAGGGAAACGAATGGACTCAGCAATGCGCCGTTTGAGATTCAGCCGGCGGGTAGTGCCGGCCCGGGGTTTGCGGATCTGAATGGACCGCGGTCCCGGGCTCGGAGCTCCCGGTCGTCGCACTTCTCTTGGGCGCGCGTCAACGTCGGTTGGGACTGGGTCTGAAAGGTGCCGGAAAGGTAGGTCTGTGCGTCCCTTCGGGGTCGCTCGGTCTGTTACAGCCCGGTTCTCCTCGCGGCTCGGGCCCGACCGAGGCGGTGCAGCGCATGCCTCTCGTAAGGCTAGGGTCCCGTCCCTCCGGCCGGTTGTCGAATGTGGTGGACTGCTTGCAGTGCTCCGCGATTGCTGCCGGTCGTTGGGGTGGTGATCTCGTACCATGCGCTTGGGATGTTGGCGGTCATATGGGTCCATCCGACCCGTCTTGAAACACGGACCAAGGAGTCTAACATGTGCGCGAGTCTTTGGGTGCTGGAAACCCCGAGGCGCAATGAAAGTGAAGCTGGTTTCGGCCAGTGAGGCGAGATCCCCGGTTCTGCCGGGGCGCATCGTCGACCGACCTATTCTACTCTTAGGAAGGTTTGAGTAAGAGCGTGTCTGTTGGGACCCGAAAGATGGTGAACTATGCCTGAATAGGGTGAAGCCAGAGGAAACTCTGGTGGAGGCTCGTAGCGATTCTGACGTGCAAATCGATCGTCAAATTTGGGTATAGGGGCGAAAGACTAATCGAACTGTCTAGTAGCTGGTTCCCTCCGAAGTTTCCCTCAGGATAGCTGGAACTCGGTGAAGCAGTTTTATCAGGTAAAGCGAATGATTAGAGGCCTTAGGGTTAAAACAACCTTAACCTATTCTCAAACTTTAAATTGGTAAGATGTCCGACTTGCTTAATTGAAGCCGGACTTGGAATGCGAGTGCCTAGTGGGCCATTTTTGGTAAGCAGAACTGGCGATGCGGGATGAACCGAACGCGGAGTTAAGGTGCCAAAGTCGACGCTCATCAGACCCCACAAAAGGTGTTGGTTGCTATAGACAGCAGGACGGTGGCCATGGAAGTCGGAACCCGCTAAGGAGTGTGTAACAACTCACCTGCCGAAGCAACTAGCCCTGAAAATGGATGGCGCTCAAGCGTCGCACCTATACTCCGCCGTCGAGGCGAGTGCGAAGCCCCGACGAGTAGGAGGGCGCGGTGGTCGTGACGCAGCCTTTGGCGCGAGCCTGGGTGAAACGGCCTCCGGTGCAGATCTTGGTGGTAGTAGCAAATATTCAAATGAGAACTTTGAAGACCGAAGTGGAGAAAGGTTCCATGTGAACAGCAGTTGGACATGGGTTAGTCGATCCTAAGAGATAGGGAAATTCCGTGTCAAAGTGCCCGATCCCGGGCCGCCTATCGAAAGGGAATCGGGTTAATATTCCCGAACCGGAACGCGGATATTGCCGTTCATCCGTGTGCGGCAAGTGCGGCGACGCAACCGAACCCGGAGACGCCGGCGGGAGCCCCGGAAAGAGTTCTCTTTTCTTTTTAACAGGCTTTC
>NW_028146585.1:10000-12500 GCF_977016875.1 Pavona decussata
CAGAAATTTGAATGAAACATCGCCAGCGCAAGGCCGTGCGATTCGATCAGTTACTATGAATCACCAAATGACCGGGCAGAACCCGCATTGGTTTTTAATCTAATAAATACATCCCTTCCAGAAGTCAGGACTTTTCGCATGTATTAGCTCTAGAATTACTACGGTTATCCAAGTAGTAATGGTACAATCAAATAAACGATAACTGATTTAATGAGCCATTCGCAGTTTCACAGTACAAGTGCTTATACTTAGACATGCATGGCTTAATCTTTGAGACAAGCATATGACTACTGGCAGGATCAACCAGGTAACTATCCACCGCAGGGAACAGAAGTTCCTTGCTAAGCGGCCCCCCTCCGCAGAGGGAGAGCAAGCTTTCTTAGATTTTGCCTCCACGGGGGGAACCCATGAGCCAAACGGACCACACGGTCCCTCGGTCAAGGGAAACCCCGTCTTGTTTGCCACGTCTTTCTCACAACTGGACCCGTGCACAGTTCAGGCATACCTGTCAGACTCGCCAAGCGAGCTGAAGGAAGGCAAGAAAAGTGCTTCTGCGAAGGAAAATATCCTCCTGCTCTTTTGTCTCTATCATTAGCCAAAGGCTAGCGTACACAACTTCCATCTACACTCTGCCTGCCACTACAGTGACAATGCTTTCGGGCATCATCTTTTCCCTCCTTCGAAAGGAAAGCTACAAGCCCAACTTTCCTTGCCCGTTAGTCAATTCTGCCCTCTATTTCTCCGCCTTGCCGCCGTGGAACATAAGGGACAGGGTTTACTAGCCAGCTCCTCTCGGAACCTTTGCGACCAACCTGCCCACACTATAACCCCCAAACGCTAATAAGGAGACTGCATGATATGGTAGACAGAAAATAAAAACGCGAAAAAAATGAAATTTTGAAAATCGAACCCACAACCAGCCAAATCGTTTGTAAGTCATGCCAAATGACTGGTGACATCTTAAAAACCCATTGAAGCCACAACATCCCATAATTTCACGCTTTTAAAGATTTGTCACTATACGCACTGTAAGTACCTCACTAATTCTCACCTCAGATTTTACGGGAACATGTTCAAATTTTAACACGCCTCTCAGCACGACCAATTACATTAAAATTCATCGCAAAAGTCAGAATTCTCCAATTTTTGAAAAATTCACTATATTCACTGTAAGTACCTCGCTAGACAGTGGAGACCTCAGATTTTACGGGAACATGATCAACTTTCGACACACCTCTCAGCACGAGCAGTTACATAGAAATCCATCAGGAAAGTCGTGCTGTGAAGAGGTCTTTCGACTAAGAAAAATGGTGGTGTGAGGAGGAGTCACCTAAATCAGAGAAAAATATACTCTTATAGGAGACTGCTACGAAAGACATTTCTGAGTCCACTGGCCCTAGTCCCCTAATAAGTGTATTTCTGTTTGTTTTAAGAAGGTCCTCCTGACATCACCAATCTTCTGTCTTCAATCCTAACCCCAACGTTAACCCTAACGCTAACCCTAACCCTACCTCCCTCAGGGGCAGTTCTATGGTTATGATCCCACGGTAGGCAGAAAAACTATCCCAATCTAGGTTTTCTTGTATGCTGACTCCATTTTAAATGCTTTTACTTGAGTCTGACAAAGGCAAAGCCAAATACTCACCCCTATATGGACGGGGAAGCAAAGTGCGGATTTTGGTAGGTCGGCATTTTCAATCAGGAATGTTGCCATTCGAAAGAGCGTCCAAAAAAACTTGGTTGGGACACATTTATTTTAGAAATTAGCGACCTAACCAGAAGTGCACTTTTTGGTGGGCCTACCCTACCCCCCTCAGGAGCAGTTCTATGGTTATAATACCACGGAAGGCACAAAACCTATCCCAAACTAGGTTTTCTTGTATGCTGATTCCATTTTCAATGTGTTTCCTTGACTCTGACGAAAGCAAAGCCAAATACTCACCCCTATATGGACGGGGAAGCAAAGTGCGGATTTTGGTAGGTCGGCATTTTCAATCAGGAATGTTGCCATTCGAAAGAGCGTCCAAAAAAACTTGGTTGGGACACATTTATTTTAGAAATTAGCGACCTAACCAGAAGTGCACTTTTTGGTGGGCCTACCCTACCCCCCTCAGGAGCAGTTCTATGGTTATAATACCACGGAAGGCACAAAACCTATCCCAAACTAGGTTTTCTTGTATGCTGATTCCATTTTCAATGTGTTTCCTTGACTCTGACGGAAGCAAAGTCAAATACTCACCTCTATATGGACGGGGAAGCAAAGTGCGGATTTTGGTAGGTCGCCATTTTCAATCGGGAATGTTGCCATTCGAAAGAGCGTCTAAAAGAACTTGGCTGGAACACATTTTTGCTATAAATTGTTGACCTAAGTATATAAGCAAGTATATAAGCAAATACTCGTTACATAGCATAAATAGCCTCTAAACACCCGAAAAACCTCTCCAAATATCATTTAAACCTTTTTCCTAACCCTAACACTTACCCTAACCCTAACCCTAAC
>NW_028146586.1:12500-15921 GCF_977016875.1 Pavona decussata
CCACTACAGTGACAATGCTTTCGGGCATCATCTTTTCCCTCCTTCGAAAGGAAAGCTACAAGCCCAACTTTCCTTGCCCGTTAGTCAATTCTGCCCTCTATTTCTCCGCCTTGCCGCCGTGGAACATAAGGGACAGGGTTTACTAGCCAGCTCCTCTCGGAACCTTTGCGACCAACCTGCCCACACTATAACCCCCAAACGCTAATAAGGAGACTGCATGATATGGTAGACAGAAAATAAAAACGCGAAAAAAATGAAATTTTGAAAATCGAACCCACAACCAGCCAAATCGTTTGTAAGTCATGCCAAATGACTGGTGACATCTTAAAAACCCATTGAAGCCACAACATCCCATAATTTCACGCTTTTAAAGATTTGTCACTATACGCACTGTAAGTACCTCACTAATTCTCACCTCAGATTTTACGGGAACATGTTCAAATTTTAACACGCCTCTCAGCACGACCAATTACATTAAAATTCATCGCAAAAGTCAGAATTCTCCAATTTTTGAAAAATTCACTATATTCACTGTAAGTACCTCGCTAGACAGTGGAGACCTCAGATTTTACGGGAACATGATCAACTTTCGACACACCTCTCAGCACGAGCAGTTACATAGAAATCCATCAGGAAAGTCGTGCTGTGAAGAGGTCTTTCGACTAAGAAAAATGGTGGTGTGAGGAGGAGTCACCTAAATCAGAGAAAAATACTCTTATAGGAGACTGCTACGAAAGACATTTCTGAGTCCACTGGCCCTAGTCCCCTAATAAGTGTATTTCTGTTTGTTTTAAGAAGGTCCTCCTGACATCACCAATCTTCTGTCTTCAATCCTAACCCCAACGTTAACCCTAACGCTAACCCTAACCCTACCTCCCTCAGGGGCAGTTCTATGGTTATGATCCCACGGTAGGCAGAAAAACTATCCCAATCTAGGTTTTCTTGTATGCTGACTCCATTTTAAATGCTTTTACTTGAGTCTGACAAAGGCAAAGCCAAATACTCACCCCTATATGGACGGGGAAGCAAAGTGCGGATTTTGGTAGGTCGGCATTTTCAATCAGGAATGTTGCCATTCGAAAGAGCGTCCAAAAAAACTTGGTTGGGACACATTTATTTTAGAAATTAGCGACCTAACCAGAAGTGCACTTTTTGGTGGGCCTACCCTACCCCCCTCAGGAGCAGTTCTATGGTTATAATACCACGGAAGGCACAAAACCTATCCCAAACTAGGTTTTCTTGTATGCTGATTCCATTTTCAATGTGTTTCCTTGACTCTGACGAAAGCAAAGCCAAATACTCACCCCTATATGGACGGGGAAGCAAAGTGCGGATTTTGGTAGGTCGGCATTTTCAATCAGGAATGTTGCCATTCGAAAGAGCGTCCAAAAAAACTTGGTTGGGACACATTTATTTTAGAAATTAGCGACCTAACCAGAAGTGCACTTTTTGGTGGGCCTACCCTACCCCCCTCAGGAGCAGTTCTATGGTTATAATACCACGGAAGGCACAAAACCTATCCCAAACTAGGTTTTCTTGTATGCTGATTCCATTTTCAATGTGTTTCCTTGACTCTGACGGAAGCAAAGTCAAATACTCACCTCTATATGGACGGGGAAGCAAAGTGCGGATTTTGGTAGGTCGCCATTTTCAATCGGGAATGTTGCCATTCGAAAGAGCGTCTAAAAGAACTTGGCTGGAACACATTTTTGCTATAAATTGTTGACCTAAGTATATAAGCAAGTATATAAGCAAATACTCGTTACATAGCATAAATAGCCTCTAAACACCCGAAAAACCTCTCCAAATATCATTTAAACCTTTTTCCTAACCCTAACACTTACCCTAACCCTAACCCTAACCCCATTTCAAACCCTAATTCTAAGTCAGAGGTCCTCCTCACACCACCAATTTTTTTGGTAGGTCAAAAGACCTCCCCACACCACAGAATTTTCGAAGTCGAGGTCCTTCTCATACCAAACAATTTTTCTAAGAGTTTTTCTAAAAATTTTGAGGACTTTTCACTTAGAAAAGAATTGGGTTTTGTGGTGGACCTTTCAGTTACAAAATATTAAATTGTGTGAGGAGGACTTTTGACTTTGAAAATATTTTGTGGTGTGAGGAGGACCTTTGACTTAAAAAATATTTCATGGTGTGAGGAGGACTTTTGACCTTGTCAAAAAAAAGATGTGATACAAATCTTAGAACAAAGGCTTAATCTCAGAAGATCGTAGCAACAAGGCTACTCTACAACTTACAATACCCCGTTCTTTATTTAAGTCGTCTGCAAAGGATTTATCTCCAGAAACGTTAGAATTTGCTAGCGGCAGTGCCTTGGGAGCTTTTGTCCCCCTTGGCACTTTGGGACGCATGAGGGCCGAAACCCTCTATTCTGGTTCGCCTAAAGTTCTCTGGAGGTAATCATCGTTGCTTTCTAGCACGGATTCTGACTTAGAGGCGTTCAGTCATAATCCAACAGATGGTAGCTTCGCACCATTGTCTTTTCAGGCAAGTGCAAATGCCAATTGTCTGAATCTGCGGTTCCTCTCGTACTGAGCAGAATTACTATTGCAACAACACTTCATCAGTAGGGTAAAACTAACCTGTCTCACGACGGTCTAAACCCAGCTCACGTTCCCTATTGGTGGGTGAACAATCCATCACTTGGCGAATTCTGCTTCGCAATGATAGGAAGAGCCGACATCGAAGGATCAAAAAGCAACGTCGCTATGAACGCTTGGCTGCCACAAGCCAGTTATCCCTGTGGTAACTTTTCTGACACCTCTAGCTTAAAACTCCTAAAGACTAAAGGATCGATAGGCCATGCTTTCACAGTTTGTATTCGTACTGAAAATCAAAATCAAGTGAGCTTTTACCCTTTTGTTCTACATGAGATTTCTGTTCTCATTGAGCTCACCTTAGGACACCTGCGTTATCATTTGACAGATGTGCCGCCCCAGCCAAACTCCCAACCTGACGGTGTCTTGGACGAGGATCCGCCCGTCCGAAGACGGGCGTTAAGTCCAGAACGTGGACCTTGCGGTCCGCCTCCGCTCCATCCAATAAGTAAAAAAACGATAAGAGTAGTGGTATTTCACCGGCGCATTGCTGCTCCCACTTATTCTACACCTCTCATGTCTTTTCACAAGGTCAGACTAGAGTCAAGCTCAACAGGGTCTTCTTTCCCCGCTGATTATGCAAAGTCCGTTCCCTTTGCTGCGGTTTCGCTAGATAGTAGATAGGGACAGTGGGAATCTCGTTAATCCATTCATGCGCGTCACAATTAGATGACGAGGCATTTGGCTACCTTAAGAGAGTCATAGTTACTCCCGCCGTTACCCGCGCTTGGTTGAATTTCTTCACTTTGACATTCAGAGCACTGGGCAGAAATCACATTGCGTCAACACCGTTTCCGGCCATC
>NW_028146587.1:0-2500 GCF_977016875.1 Pavona decussata
CTTAAATAAAGAACGGGGTATTGTAAGTTGTAGAGTAGCCTTGTTGCTACGATCTTCTGAGATTAAGCCTTTGTTCTAAGATTTGTATCACATCTTTTTTTTGACAAGGTCAAAAGTCCTCCTCACACCATGAAATATTTTTAAGTCAAAGGTCCTCCTCACACCACAAAATATTTTCAAAGTCAAAAGTCCTCCTCACACAATTTAATATTTTGTAACTGAAAGGTCCACCACAAAACCCAATTCTTTTCTAAGTGAAAAGTCCTCAAAATTTTTAGAAAAACTCTTAGAAAAATTGTTTGGTATGAGAAGGACCTCGACTTCGAAATTCTGTGGTGTGGGGAGGTCTTTTGACCTACCAAAAAAATTGGTGGTGTGAGGAGGACCTCTGACTTAGAATTAGGGTTTGAAATGGGGTTAGGGTTAGGGTTAGGGTAAGTGTTAGGGTTAGGAAAAAGGTTTAAATGATATTTGGAGAGGTTTTTCGGGTGTTTAGAGGCTATTTATGCTATGTAACGAGTATTTGCTTATATACTTGCTTATATACTTAGGTCAACAATTTATAGCAAAAATGTGTTCCAGCCAAGTTCTTTTAGACGCTCTTTCGAATGGCAACATTCCCGATTGAAAATGGCGACCTACCAAAATCCGCACTTTGCTTCCCCGTCCATATAGAGGTGAGTATTTGACTTTGCTTCCGTCAGAGTCAAGGAAACACATTGAAAATGGAATCAGCATACAAGAAAACCTAGTTTGGGATAGGTTTTGTGCCTTCCGTGGTATTATAACCATAGAACTGCTCCTGAGGGGGGTAGGGTAGGCCCACCAAAAAGTGCACTTCTGGTTAGGTCGCTAATTTCTAAAATAAATGTGTCCCAACCAAGTTTTTTTGGACGCTCTTTCGAATGGCAACATTCCTGATTGAAAATGCCGACCTACCAAAATCCGCACTTTGCTTCCCCGTCCATATAGGGGTGAGTATTTGGCTTTGCTTTCGTCAGAGTCAAGGAAACACATTGAAAATGGAATCAGCATACAAGAAAACCTAGTTTGGGATAGGTTTTGTGCCTTCCGTGGTATTATAACCATAGAACTGCTCCTGAGGGGGGTAGGGTAGGCCCACCAAAAAGTGCACTTCTGGTTAGGTCGCTAATTTCTAAAATAAATGTGTCCCAACCAAGTTTTTTTGGACGCTCTTTCGAATGGCAACATTCCTGATTGAAAATGCCGACCTACCAAAATCCGCACTTTGCTTCCCCGTCCATATAGGGGTGAGTATTTGGCTTTGCCTTTGTCAGACTCAAGTAAAAGCATTTAAAATGGAGTCAGCATACAAGAAAACCTAGATTGGGATAGTTTTTCTGCCTACCGTGGGATCATAACCATAGAACTGCCCCTGAGGGAGGTAGGGTTAGGGTTAGCGTTAGGGTTAACGTTGGGGTTAGGATTGAAGACAGAAGATTGGTGATGTCAGGAGGACCTTCTTAAAACAAACAGAAATACACTTATTAGGGGACTAGGGCCAGTGGACTCAGAAATGTCTTTCGTAGCAGTCTCCTATAAGAGTATTTTTCTCTGATTTAGGTGACTCCTCCTCACACCACCATTTTTCTTAGTCGAAAGACCTCTTCACAGCACGACTTTCCTGATGGATTTCTATGTAACTGCTCGTGCTGAGAGGTGTGTCGAAAGTTGATCATGTTCCCGTAAAATCTGAGGTCTCCACTGTCTAGCGAGGTACTTACAGTGAATATAGTGAATTTTTCAAAAATTGGAGAATTCTGACTTTTGCGATGAATTTTAATGTAATTGGTCGTGCTGAGAGGCGTGTTAAAATTTGAACATGTTCCCGTAAAATCTGAGGTGAGAATTAGTGAGGTACTTACAGTGCGTATAGTGACAAATCTTTAAAAGCGTGAAATTATGGGATGTTGTGGCTTCAATGGGTTTTTAAGATGTCACCAGTCATTTGGCATGACTTACAAACGATTTGGCTGGTTGTGGGTTCGATTTTCAAAATTTCATTTTTTTCGCGTTTTTATTTTCTGTCTACCATATCATGCAGTCTCCTTATTAGCGTTTGGGGGTTATAGTGTGGGCAGGTTGGTCGCAAAGGTTCCGAGAGGAGCTGGCTAGTAAACCCTGTCCCTTATGTTCCACGGCGGCAAGGCGGAGAAATAGAGGGCAGAATTGACTAACGGGCAAGGAAAGTTGGGCTTGTAGCTTTCCTTTCGAAGGAGGGAAAAGATGATGCCCGAAAGCATTGTCACTGTAGTGGCAGGCAGAGTGTAGATGGAAGTTGTGTACGCTAGCCTTTGGCTAATGATAGAGACAAAAGAGCAGGAGGATATTTTCCTTCGCAGAAGCACTTTTCTTGCCTTCCTTCAGCTCGCTTGGCGAGTCTGACAGGTATGCCTGAACTGTGCACGGGTCCAGTTGTGAGAAAGACGTGGCAAACAAGACGGGGTTTCCCTTGACCGAGGGACCGTGTGGTCCGTTT
>NW_028146589.1:7500-10000 GCF_977016875.1 Pavona decussata
ATGGGGTTAGGGTTAGGGTTAGGGTAAGTGTTAGGGTTAGGAAAAAGGTTTAAATGATATTTGGAGAGGTTTTTCGGGTGTTTAGAGGCTATTTATGCTATGTAACGAGTATTTGCTTATATACTTGCTTATATACTTAGGTCAACAATTTATAGCAAAAATGTGTTCCAGCCAAGTTCTTTTAGACGCTCTTTCGAATGGCAACATTCCCGATTGAAAATGGCGACCTACCAAAATCCGCACTTTGCTTCCCCGTCCATATAGAGGTGAGTATTTGACTTTGCTTCCGTCAGAGTCAAGGAAACACATTGAAAATGGAATCAGCATACAAGAAAACCTAGTTTGGGATAGGTTTTGTGCCTTCCGTGGTATTATAACCATAGAACTGCTCCTGAGGGGGGTAGGGTAGGCCCACCAAAAAGTGCACTTCTGGTTAGGTCGCTAATTTCTAAAATAAATGTGTCCCAACCAAGTTTTTTTGGACGCTCTTTCGAATGGCAACATTCCTGATTGAAAATGCCGACCTACCAAAATCCGCACTTTGCTTCCCCGTCCATATAGGGGTGAGTATTTGGCTTTGCTTTCGTCAGAGTCAAGGAAACACATTGAAAATGGAATCAGCATACAAGAAAACCTAGTTTGGGATAGGTTTTGTGCCTTCCGTGGTATTATAACCATAGAACTGCTCCTGAGGGGGGTAGGGTAGGCCCACCAAAAAGTGCACTTCTGGTTAGGTCGCTAATTTCTAAAATAAATGTGTCCCAACCAAGTTTTTTTGGACGCTCTTTCGAATGGCAACATTCCTGATTGAAAATGCCGACCTACCAAAATCCGCACTTTGCTTCCCCGTCCATATAGGGGTGAGTATTTGGCTTTGCCTTTGTCAGACTCAAGTAAAAGCATTTAAAATGGAGTCAGCATACAAGAAAACCTAGATTGGGATAGTTTTTCTGCCTACCGTGGGATCATAACCATAGAACTGCCCCTGAGGGAGGTAGGGTTAGGGTTAGCGTTAGGGTTAACGTTGGGGTTAGGATTGAAGACAGAAGATTGGTGATGTCAGGAGGACCTTCTTAAAACAAACAGAAATACACTTATTAGGGGACTAGGGCCAGTGGACTCAGAAATGTCTTTCGTAGCAGTCTCCTATAAGAGTATTTTTCTCTGATTTAGGTGACTCCTCCTCACACCACCATTTTTCTTAGTCGAAAGACCTCTTCACAGCACGACTTTCCTGATGGATTTCTATGTAACTGCTCGTGCTGAGAGGTGTGTCGAAAGTTGATCATGTTCCCGTAAAATCTGAGGTCTCCACTGTCTAGCGAGGTACTTACAGTGAATATAGTGAATTTTTCAAAAATTGGAGAATTCTGACTTTTGCGATGAATTTTAATGTAATTGGTCGTGCTGAGAGGCGTGTTAAAATTTGAACATGTTCCCGTAAAATCTGAGGTGAGAATTAGTGAGGTACTTACAGTGCGTATAGTGACAAATCTTTAAAAGCGTGAAATTATGGGATGTTGTGGCTTCAATGGGTTTTTAAGATGTCACCAGTCATTTGGCATGACTTACAAACGATTTGGCTGGTTGTGGGTTCGATTTTCAAAATTTCATTTTTTTCGCGTTTTTATTTTCTGTCTACCATATCATGCAGTCTCCTTATTAGCGTTTGGGGGTTATAGTGTGGGCAGGTTGGTCGCAAAGGTTCCGAGAGGAGCTGGCTAGTAAACCCTGTCCCTTATGTTCCACGGCGGCAAGGCGGAGAAATAGAGGGCAGAATTGACTAACGGGCAAGGAAAGTTGGGCTTGTAGCTTTCCTTTCGAAGGAGGGAAAAGATGATGCCCGAAAGCATTGTCACTGTAGTGGCAGGCAGAGTGTAGATGGAAGTTGTGTACGCTAGCCTTTGGCTAATGATAGAGACAAAAGAGCAGGAGGATATTTTCCTTCGCAGAAGCACTTTTCTTGCCTTCCTTCAGCTCGCTTGGCGAGTCTGACAGGTATGCCTGAACTGTGCACGGGTCCAGTTGTGAGAAAGACGTGGCAAACAAGACGGGGTTTCCCTTGACCGAGGGACCGTGTGGTCCGTTTGGCTCATGGGTTCCCCCCGTGGAGGCAAAATCTAAGAAAGCTTGCTCTCCCTCTGCGGAGGGGGGCCGCTTAGCAAGGAACTTCTGTTCCCTGCGGTGGATAGTTACCTGGTTGATCCTGCCAGTAGTCATATGCTTGTCTCAAAGATTAAGCCATGCATGTCTAAGTATAAGCACTTGTACTGTGAAACTGCGAATGGCTCATTAAATCAGTTATCGTTTATTTGATTGTACCATTACTACTTGGATAACCGTAGTAATTCTAGAGCTAATACATGCGAAAAGTCCCGACTTCTGGAAGGGATGTATTTATTAGATTAAAAACCAATGCGGGTTCTGCCCGGTCATTTGGTGATTCATAGTAACTGATCGAATCGCACGGCCTTGCGCTGGCGATGTTTCATTCAAATTT
>NW_028146592.1:17500-20376 GCF_977016875.1 Pavona decussata
CTTCCCCGTCCATATAGGGGTGAGTATTTGGCTTTGCTTTCGTCAGAGTCAAGGAAACACATTGAAAATGGAATCAGCATACAAGAAAACCTAGTTTGGGATAGGTTTTGTGCCTTCCGTGGTATTATAACCATAGAACTGCTCCTGAGGGGGGTAGGGTAGGCCCACCAAAAAGTGCACTTCTGGTTAGGTCGCTAATTTCTAAAATAAATGTGTCCCAACCAAGTTTTTTTGGACGCTCTTTCGAATGGCAACATTCCTGATTGAAAATGCCGACCTACCAAAATCCGCACTTTGCTTCCCCGTCCATATAGGGGTGAGTATTTGGCTTTGCCTTTGTCAGACTCAAGTAAAAGCATTTAAAATGGAGTCAGCATACAAGAAAACCTAGATTGGGATAGTTTTTCTGCCTACCGTGGGATCATAACCATAGAACTGCCCCTGAGGGAGGTAGGGTTAGGGTTAGCGTTAGGGTTAACGTTGGGGTTAGGATTGAAGACAGAAGATTGGTGATGTCAGGAGGACCTTCTTAAAACAAACAGAAATACACTTATTAGGGGACTAGGGCCAGTGGACTCAGAAATGTCTTTCGTAGCAGTCTCCTATAAGAGTATTTTTCTCTGATTTAGGTGACTCCTCCTCACACCACCATTTTTCTTAGTCGAAAGACCTCTTCACAGCACGACTTTCCTGATGGATTTCTATGTAACTGCTCGTGCTGAGAGGTGTGTCGAAAGTTGATCATGTTCCCGTAAAATCTGAGGTCTCCACTGTCTAGCGAGGTACTTACAGTGAATATAGTGAATTTTTCAAAAATTGGAGAATTCTGACTTTTGCGATGAATTTTAATGTAATTGGTCGTGCTGAGAGGCGTGTTAAAATTTGAACATGTTCCCGTAAAATCTGAGGTGAGAATTAGTGAGGTACTTACAGTGCGTATAGTGACAAATCTTTAAAAGCGTGAAATTATGGGATGTTGTGGCTTCAATGGTTTTTAAGATGTCACCAGTCATTTGGCATGACTTACAAACGATTTGGCTGGTTGTGGGTTCGATTTTCAAAATTTCATTTTTTTCGCGTTTTTATTTTCTGTCTACCATATCATGCAGTCTCCTTATTAGCGTTTGGGGGTTATAGTGTGGGCAGGTTGGTCGCAAAGGTTCCGAGAGGAGCTGGCTAGTAAACCCTGTCCCTTATGTTCCACGGCGGCAAGGCGGAGAAATAGAGGGCAGAATTGACTAACGGGCAAGGAAAGTTGGGCTTGTAGCTTTCCTTTCGAAGGAGGGAAAAGATGATGCCCGAAAGCATTGTCACTGTAGTGGCAGGCAGAGTGTAGATGGAAGTTGTGTACGCTAGCCTTTGGCTAATGATAGAGACAAAAGAGCAGGAGGATATTTTCCTTCGCAGAAGCACTTTTCTTGCCTTCCTTCAGCTCGCTTGGCGAGTCTGACAGGTATGCCTGAACTGTGCACGGGTCCAGTTGTGAGAAAGACGTGGCAAACAAGACGGGGTTTCCCTTGACCGAGGGACCGTGTGGTCCGTTTGGCTCATGGGTTCCCCCCGTGGAGGCAAAATCTAAGAAAGCTTGCTCTCCCTCTGCGGAGGGGGGCCGCTTAGCAAGGAACTTCTGTTCCCTGCGGTGGATAGTTACCTGGTTGATCCTGCCAGTAGTCATATGCTTGTCTCAAAGATTAAGCCATGCATGTCTAAGTATAAGCACTTGTACTGTGAAACTGCGAATGGCTCATTAAATCAGTTATCGTTTATTTGATTGTACCATTACTACTTGGATAACCGTAGTAATTCTAGAGCTAATACATGCGAAAAGTCCCGACTTCTGGAAGGGATGTATTTATTAGATTAAAAACCAATGCGGGTTCTGCCCGGTCATTTGGTGATTCATAGTAACTGATCGAATCGCACGGCCTTGCGCTGGCGATGTTTCATTCAAATTTCTGCCCTATCAACTGTCGATGGTAAGGTAGTGGCTTACCATGGTTGCAACGGGTGACGGAGAATTAGGGTTCGATTCCGGAGAGGGAGCCTGAGAAACGGCTACCACATCCAAGGAAGGCAGCAGGCGCGCAAATTACCCAATCCTGACTCAGGGAGGTAGTGACAAGAAATAACAATACAGGGCTTTTACAAGTCTTGTAATTGGAATGAGTACAACTTAAATCCTTTAACGAGGATCCATTGGAGGACAAGTCTGGTGCCAGCACCCGCGGTAATTCCAGCTCCAATAGCGTATATTAAAGTTGTTGCAGTTAAAAAGCTCGTAGTTGGATTTCGGGATGGCTCGGCCGGTCTGCCGCAAGGTATGTTACTGGCCGGGCTGTTCTTCCTCGCAAAGACTGGGTGTGCTCTTAACTGAGTGTGCTCAGGATCTGCGACGTTTACTTTGAAAAAATTAGAGTGTTCAAAGCAAGCCAGCGCTTGAATACGTAAGCATGGAATAATGGAATAGGACTTTGGTTCTATTTTGTTGGTTTCTGGAACCGAAGTAATGATTAAGAGAGACAATTGGGGGCATTCGTATTTCGTTGTCAGAGGTGAAATTCTTGGATTTACGAAAGACGAACTACTGCGAAAGCATTTGCCAAGAGTGTTTTCATTAATCAAGAACGAAAGTTAGAGGATCGAAGACGATCAGATACCGTCCTAGTTCTAACCATAAACGATGCCAACTAGGGATCAGAGGGTGTTATTGGATGACCCCTTTGGCACCTTATGGGAAACCAAAGTTTTTGGGTTCCGGGGGAAGTATGGTTGCAAAGCTGAAACTTAAAGGAATTGACGGAAGGGCACCACCAGGAGTGGAGCCTGCGGCTTAATTTGACTCAACACGGGGAAACTCACCAGGTCCAGACATAGTG
>NW_028146594.1:7500-8522 GCF_977016875.1 Pavona decussata
AAGCGTGAAATTATGGGATGTTGTGGCTTCAATGGGTTTTTAAGATGTCACCAGTCATTTGGCATGACTTACAAACGATTTGGCTGGTTGTGGGTTCGATTTTCAAAATTTCATTTTTTTCGCGTTTTTATTTTCTGTCTACCATATCATGCAGTCTCCTTATTAGCGTTTGGGGGTTATAGTGTGGGCAGGTTGGTCGCAAAGGTTCCGAGAGGAGCTGGCTAGTAAACCCTGTCCCTTATGTTCCACGGCGGCAAGGCGGAGAAATAGAGGGCAGAATTGACTAACGGGCAAGGAAAGTTGGGCTTGTAGCTTTCCTTTCGAAGGAGGGAAAAGATGATGCCCGAAAGCATTGTCACTGTAGTGGCAGGCAGAGTGTAGATGGAAGTTGTGTACGCTAGCCTTTGGCTAATGATAGAGACAAAAGAGCAGGAGGATATTTTCCTTCGCAGAAGCACTTTTCTTGCCTTCCTTCAGCTCGCTTGGCGAGTCTGACAGGTATGCCTGAACTGTGCACGGGTCCAGTTGTGAGAAAGACGTGGCAAACAAGACGGGGTTTCCCTTGACCGAGGGACCGTGTGGTCCGTTTGGCTCATGGGTTCCCCCCGTGGAGGCAAAATCTAAGAAAGCTTGCTCTCCCTCTGCGGAGGGGGGCCGCTTAGCAAGGAACTTCTGTTCCCTGCGGTGGATAGTTACCTGGTTGATCCTGCCAGTAGTCATATGCTTGTCTCAAAGATTAAGCCATGCATGTCTAAGTATAAGCACTTGTACTGTGAAACTGCGAATGGCTCATTAAATCAGTTATCGTTTATTTGATTGTACCATTACTACTTGGATAACCGTAGTAATTCTAGAGCTAATACATGCGAAAAGTCCCGACTTCTGGAAGGGATGTATTTATTAGATTAAAAACCAATGCGGGTTCTGCCCGGTCATTTGGTGATTCATAGTAACTGATCGAATCGCACGGCCTTGCGCTGGCGATGTTTCATTCAAATTTCTGCCCTATCAACTGTCGATGG